>NC_089200.1:1710245-1842745 GCF_963930695.1 Labrus bergylta
TCCTCTCTCCCTTTTGCCAATATCACTCAACCACTTACACTTGGCATGGGCCCACTGGAGAGTTTTACATGTACATTAAGAGAGGCTTTCTGCCTCTATTTGTCCTCCTCCGCCTCCTCCTCTCCTCCACTATATCTATTAAAGTAAATATACACTGGCCAGGCGGTGACACATAGTCCATCCTCATTCATTTTTGAGCAGGTGATTGACAGGACTTGAGTTATCGCTGCGGTTAAAGAAGAAGAGTTTGAAGAAGAATGGGGTTTCTGTGCCAGTCTCATCATGATAACAATAATGTTAATGTCTCATTACATGAGGGAAAAAGAGGAAAAACAACACGGCTGGTTGTTCCATTAGAATAAGGTGGAGATCCGTCATAATCCATAACTCTAAAAGCACTGACCCACCTCAAGAAAAAAAAGAAAAAAGTGCAGTGCCAACGGAAAAAGGATGAAGATATGATACACATAAAAACAGCGCTGGAAAAGTGGGCCGAATAAGCAAAAAGAGATATCACAGAGCGAGGAGGAGTTTAAGTAGGGAGTAAGGTGTTGAAGGGAAGAAAGGCCTAGGGCAGGAAGTGGATAAAGAGAGAGAGAGAGAGAGAGAGAGAGGGGGGGAGGGAGGTGGTAAAGCTGAATGATTGCTCTGTGAGAATTATTATTGATGATTCAGGTGGTGTGAATTATTAATGGGGAACGAAAAGCATCTTTGAACGTGTCTCTGACATTCAATACTGACAGAGATCAATGAGCTGGCGTGGACGAGAGGAGGAGAGATGAGCGAGAGAGGAGAGGACTAGGAAGGAAGGAGGAGAGGAAAAAAATGAAAATGGGAGAGAGGAGAGGAGGAGAGGAGGAGAGGAGAGGAGAGGAGGAGAGGAGGAGAGGAGAGGTGTGTTTGGACAAGTAGAGTCCTGCAGTTGGAGGCTTGTCAGAAAGGCTTACAGAGGAGGACGTGTGACGAGACGGCTAACTGCGAGGAGTCACTGCCAGCGTTGAAGGTGATTGGCTGTGACATTGTCTCAGGTCTAACGCTCCTCCTCAGACGCAGGAAATAGCAGAGCAGCTCCTCCCCCCCCCCCCACAAAGTCTGAAGAGCCTGTCTCAACTTGTGGTATACCGATTGCCCCCATGTGTGTGTGTGTGTGAGTGTGTGTGTGTGTGTGTGTGTGTGTGTGTGTGTGTGTGTGTGTGAGAGTGAGCGCTGTCAGATGGGGGGCCCCCCAAAGTCTGGCTCACTCTGCAGGGTAATCGGGCCGATTCTTCTTCTTCCCGACAATCTCAGGGTCTCTCCCGACTCGAGGCTCGCTCGGACCCGATTCTCTGTTCAGATTATCTCGTAGTGTGAGCGGTCCAAAGATCCAATCTTAACGTCCCCGATCTCCCCGGCGATCGTCGGGGACGCTCCGATTTATTTCAAACACGTTTGATATTTAGAATTTAAAATCTTGACGTTTACTTCATGAAGGGGTCCGGCAGAAGTTGTGTGTGACTACAATATAATCACGAGAGACAAGGGAGGACTGTAGTCATGGCGACCAGCGGCAGGACTCAACCCGGTACAGATCATCAGTGCAGCACTTTTCTGAAACTTGTCTCCATATATCTACGATTGTATCAACTTTTCTATATCCTACAACAACTTCCACTTCCTTTGTTTTGAAACTTTATTAACAATTGTCAACGCTCCATCCTGATTTCACTCGTACAGTGTGAGCACGTCAATCTCAAGGTCTGGTTGGGCGTCGTAAACAATTCAGTCGTACAGTGTGAGCTGACATGACACCCTGACATTCATACAATCAGGGGAGAATCACACTGAGTGAGCCAGGCTTAAGGGAAGTTTCCTACTGTCATCGGAGAATTTGCATATTTTGAGTCCCTGCTGTGGTGTAAAGTTTGTCAGCGCTCGAGGGGCCCCCTACACTGACCTGGGGCCTCAAGCAGACACCTGTACCTTTACATTCTGATGTGTTTTCTTTAGTTAACCAGCTCACTATCTCTCTTTCTTCTGTGCTGCTAAAACTCAAGATCCGCTTGATTATTATGTCAGCTACTGCGACTTCAGTTTATCCAGAAAACTCTGCTTCTCATGTGTTTACACTGATATTCTGTTTTCTAGGTTATTATTTTTTCTTTATAATATTTTCATAATAGATTTTTTTGTGGTATCTTGAGAAAAACTTTGAGGTTTGGTTTTCATTTTATTCTGAAAAAAAAAAAATCAATTTCATCATTCTTCCTCTGTGCATCAACCGGAGAAAATAATACAACATAACCTGACCCTATTCTGTGTGTGTGTGTGTGTGTGTGTGTGTGTGTGTGTGTGTGTGTGTGTGTGTGTGTGTGTGTGTGTGTGTGTGTGTGTGTGTGTGTGTGTGTGTGTGTGTGTGTGTGTGTGTGTGTGTGTGTGTGTGTGTGTAGGGGTCAGCAGGTCATACAGGACAGACTAATTCTAAGGGACAAACTGCCACGGCCACTCAGCTGCTCTCCCAAAAACACACACACGCACACACACACACACACACACACACACACACACACACACACACACTTGTGCCGTACGTTGGACTGACAAGAAATGGATGTTGCCGGGGTTGACACTAAAAGGGGGACAGACCTCAGCTCCAATCGTCATGGTAACGGTCTGATGGGGAGACAGACAAGCTCCAGCCGCCACACCTGATCACGTAGCCGGACATGAATTTCTGTTGAAACGATCAGAGACCTGCACACGGAGCGTTCGCTTTCTCTTACTGTCACACACACACACACACACGCACACACAGACACACAGACACACAGACACACAGACACACACACACACACACACACACACACACACACACACACACACACACTGGAACACAAAGTCAGGGTGATGTTCCAACGTGCTCCATCTGACATGTGTGTGTTTGTTTGTGTGTGTGTGTTAAGATGAAGTGTGACGGCCACATTCAGCCATCAGGATCAAGTGATGCAGGTTGTCAGGATGTCCAGCAGACTAAAAGAATGCACCACACACACACACACACACACACACACACACACACACACACACACACACACACACAAATACAGGAAAAGGGTTCAAAACAACCTAAACCAAGTCCAAACTGCCCCGGGTACCTGGTTCAGGTCCTAAATGTTCCTGATCTGCAAAACAAGGATTATTCAAAGGATTTTGGTGATGTCCTGTCTTCTCATCCTGCGACGTCAAAGATTTAATCCAGTGCAGTATCTTCACATCTACGCGATCATTTTTGCTTAATTCTATTATTTTAAAAAAATAAAGTGTATCTTCCTCTAGTGCCATCATGGGGTAGCAGTAGCTCAGTCTGTAAGGACTTGAGTTGGGAACTTGAGGGTCCAGTTGCTGGATTTTCAGTCCTATAAACTGGTTTGTCTCAAACACTTATGACATTCTGGTTAGCCTGAGATGGAGCGACACCTTCAGCAACTGGTTCACACATGACATGCGTCATTTTCCCCAATCTCCTATCACACACATCTTCACAATTTGGCGGGTTAGGGACGTTAACTCTAACTAACTCCAAGCCAAGACATCAAAATCAAACTCTGATCTGATTAAACATTTGTTTAAAACTTAAACATCTCTGAGATCTTGTGTCATATTAACCCAGCTGAATTTAAACCTTAAGTTGCTGTTGTGCATCTTTATGTTCCTGCAGGAGATTTCACCCCTCTCTCTCTCTCTCTCTCTCTCTCTCTCTCTCTCTCTCTCTCTCTCGCACTCTCTCTCTCTCTCTCTCTCTCTCTCTCTCTCTCTCTCTCTATCTCTCTCTTTCTCTGTATGGACCGTGTCCAAGATACGACTTCCCGATCGCAGTGCGAGTCTGAACGCTGACATATCTGTTTTTCATGATGTGAGAGCAATGTGAGAAAAATCCAATTGTTTTGCCCCCAGATACAATAAGTCGTTTAATGCACAGAGTCATCAAATATAACCGAAACAAGAGAGTGAAGACTCCAGATGTTTCTGTGTGTAGCTGTACTTTGATACAGTTCATTATGTCGCTGAATGTTTCTTGTCACTGTAATTGTTGGGAGATTAATGCACTTCTAAGTCGATATACAGCATTTCTCTAACATTGGCTGATGTCACATTTGCACAAAACTCCTGAAAAACTCCTGAAGTTTTTGAAGACGGTGCATGTGTGTACGCAAACACGGGGAGCCACAGGTCGGATTTGAACCCGGGCTTGCCCGCTTCGAGGATCACAGCCTCTGTACATGGTGCTTGCACCCTAACCACTCAACCACCGGCATGTCATTCTTTTAACATCATCTCTTGCCTCGGTATAGGCCCAGCATCCCGTCCAAAAGGGGTGTAGTCTCCGGCTGTAAGGTGCATGTGTGAACAACCAGATTTAGTTTAGTTTATTGTTTAGTTTATTGTTTAGTTTGTCGGGGACCGTGCATGTACAAAAAAATACATAAATCTCAAATAACGAGAGGGGATGCATTGGTCCAGATTTAGCTGATTAGGTAGAATCCATCTGCAGTCCCTGATCAGGAGGATTTCAGGGGCAGTCCTCCTGAGACCCTCTAAACCAGCCTTTCCCAAACTTAAAACTGCCGTGGCCCACTTTGAAATACAAAAGTACGCCAGGGCCCGTTATAAAATATAAAACATGACTACAGCTATAACTTTTAGTCAATTATTGGACATGACAACATGACATTGTGGCAAGAGAGACACAAAAGTTTAGTAAACATTATGTCCATGAATAGTCATGACACGCCTTACTAATCACTTTGACTCATGGTGAATCATCATTATTGTGATATTTATTTTATTTTTATTTTTGGCGGAGGGCTTTTCGCGGCCCACCTGCAGTACCCACACGGCCCACCAGGGGGCCGCGGCCCACACTTTGGGAAGCACTGATCTAAATCTTCTCATGAAAACAAGTTAAATGAACTCAGAGCATGTGCATCGAGTAACCACAGCTGATACCAAACCATTCGTTCTACCTCCTTGTTCATGAAAACTACTGTTTCCCCCCCTCAGCTCCCCCTCCCCCCCCCCCACTCCGCTCCCCCTCACCCTGCTGTCTGTCACCTCTGAGCTTTAATACAAAGGGACATGTACGATTGACCTGGCACTAAAGCACTAACAGACTGTCTGGGCCCTTTACAGCCAGTAAAGAGAGACGGACTATTAACCTCTATCACCTCCTCCTCCCTCACCTCTCGCTCCTGTCACTCCTCCACCATCACTACCTGGAATTGGCTGGGGAGGTGTTGGGGGGGGGGGAGAGAGAGAAAGAGAGGGGTTAAGAGCAGGGTCGGTGGCTTCCTGTGACATGTCACCCTGGTGGTTTTATAGTGGTGTACAGCAGCGCTGATCGCTCAGCCCCTCAGAGCACTCAGTTATTGGATGATACAGGAGTGCAATCATGTTGGTACGCAGCGCCTTCACTGATGGAAACCAGCAGCTCCCAACATGTCGTTTGAAAGTGTAGCCTATAGTGAGCGTTAGAAATGGTGATGATGGGGGGAAAAAGGGGCAGAGGGTTATGGGACTGAGACATGATGGGGAGACTTTTAAGGTAATTTAGATCACAACATGAGGAGTGTGGCATCTGGAATTTGATGATGTTGACGAGAGCAACACTGCAACTTTAAAGGGATACTTCACCCGTTAGCATTAATCTTTGTATCATTAGAGACCTGGTAGTATTTTTGAATGGTCGTGCATCCCGCCCTCATTTTCCCCTGAGATGGTAAATCTTTGTATTTCTGAGTCTGTAAAGGAGCTTCCAGTGACGCTAAATGACCATTTTTGTGTCACTGGAAGCTGTTGCAGTTAGCGGGGTGAAACTACAACGCTAGTTCCTCATATTTTCAACCACTGAAGCTACAGACCAATCACAGATCAGTGGGTGGGAACTCACTCCCAGAATCCAAACTTAAACCACTGGCCGCAGCAGCCGAGAAACAAAGCCGGCCTGTTGGCAGCAACCGCTATATTGCTGGACGCCGCTGCCAGCTCAGCAGCCGAGACATAAGGCCTGCCTGTCGGCGGCGGTGAGGACGAGGAGCCGGGGCCGGCTCGAGCTGGGGCGGACTGGTAGTGTCGGTGCTCTCACTGTTTGCCTATGGACACAGACAAAGAGTCTGTTTTCCCTTTGGCAGATGGGGGCCAAATCCCCCAACTCCCTAAAAATAAAAAACAAATGAAAACCCCTTTTTTAAGATTTTTATGTCCAGTCCTGCAATCATTTCAATGACTAGTGTGGGCCCCAGATTACCTCTGGTCTGGGGTGCAGCTGTGTGACTGACACTCCAAATTCATTTTAAGCGTCCAGCTTTGATCTGTGTTGTGTGTTGATTTGAGGCGACTGCGGGAAAACCTCTCAGAAAAATCTCTCACACAGGTACGACTGTAGCAAAAGGAAGGAGTGTGTCTCTCTTCTCACGAGGGAGAGATATGACCCATCATATTTTTTTGATTCATTGTCAGCTTGAAGTTGACCGGGAAGTCCTCCCACAAAACTTGCCGTGTTTCGCTGGTGTGTGTTGTTTTTATTTAGCCTCGCTGCGCGCCCCCTTGTCATAACATCGGGCCCCACTTTGGGAATCACTGGTTTAGGCCAGATTCTCTGCAGTGATTCTTTATTGTGATCAGTATGTTGGATGATAATCTGAGGCCTATTAGTGGGGGAGAACAAGCATTTCTTTTGTGTGTGTCCAAAGATTATGCTGCACTCCTCACAGCCTGTTTGTAGATTTGTAACCTCACTTATTAAGAACTCAAAAATATGTAAACCACACAAGCCAAGGTGTGTCTCCTGCAGAACAAGGAAGGGTTTGAGGACAGTGGACACATCCTTATAATGTCGACTATAACCCGATCAATGTTTGTATTTATCTGTCATGTTGTTCGCTGTCAAACATATTTGTGACCCGTCGCCATGCCGACCGATCCTCTAATCTTTGACTAACTGCCTCCAGTTGAGGAGAGACAAATCGCTCCTCATTTGGAAGCAATTCTCAGTATGCATCATTTGCCCTGCTCATGGGGCGTTCGCTGAGAGGAACCCTTTACACACACACACACATAATGACGACACACACACACACACACACACACACACACACACACACACACACACACACACACACACACACACACACACACAGAGGGACCACGAGGAAAGAGTCAGAGAGGCAAACAGGGATCTCAGACGGCGGTGGAGAGTGTCAGAGGAGTCCCCATAAAGCCAAGGTTAATTCCTCCGCCTCTCCATCCATCACTGAGCAGTGGAGGGGGGGGGGGGGGGGGTTGTGATGGACCACTTTCAGCCAAATATATATGTGAGGAAAGAAAGAGAGGGAGGGGAGAGAAATACGGTTGAGAGTGAGTGACGGGGGGAGAAGGGTCTGCATCGCCCCATTGTCTCCCCAAGCACCCATAAAGGGCGTAGGAGGCAAGGGATCATAAGCCTCATTTGCCAGGAGTTATGACTGCGAACAGAAGGCGAGTCGGTGCGGAAGGCGGGAAGGCGGGAAGGCGGGAAGGCGGGCGGGCGAGCGGGATGGACCAGTAGCTGCAGAGGATGTAGTTGTCAGGGTAACCGGGCAGGTAGTGATGCCAGCGGGGTCAGGGGAGATCCTGGGTGGACAGCAGCCAGGACGACATGGGACTGTCTGAGAGAGGTAGAGACATCACTGTCACTGATGAGCAGTGGTCAGCAGAGGGAGGGGGAGGGGGAGTGAGGGAGGGGAGGCGGTGGTTAACCACACACTGAGAGAGAACAGGGAGAGTGACGGGGAGATTTTATTGTCTTGAGGAAATGATGACAAGCACACACAAAAAACAGCCTGCTTGGTCGTTATATTTGTCAAGACTTCTTCTCCCTCGTTCAGTCGAGGGTACAGCCACTGTGACATCACAATTCTGTTTCCTGTGAAGATTTTTCAAGCCTTGACTTTTTGTGATTCGTCAGCACTATCTTGTTTTGTTCAGCCAAAACTGAAGAAGAGGGTCAAAAACCCAAGAGGTCAAGTTCAGGTACATGAATTAGCCGAGGGTATCGCTAGTAGACTTAGCTTCAAAATATGCATAATTTAAATCAATCGATCATTATTTGTGAAGCGCCAATTCATTACAAATGTTATCTGGAGACGCTTTACTAAAGAGCATATGGGATAAGATGCAGGAAGGATTTCTTCTTTGTGTTCCTCTCGTTCCTGTTGTCCACACTTCCTCTCCGCTGAGGTGGAGGTCGGAGCAGGTCGTGTTTGAATGAGGACGGCGGTGTTTGTGGGGACGATACAGTCTGATGGTGGCGGCCGGGCTTCAGGGACGTCGGGTGGTAATAGTTCCTGATCACCTCGCTGAAGGTTGGGGGATCTCAGTCTACTCGAGAGCCCGGCTTCTGCTGCTATAAGTCAAAAGGCCTCCTGGGTTCAAGCCTCGATACAATTTTAAATGGGTGACATTGAGTTGTTATTTTTGCAAATGCGTAAATAGATCCACAAAATGTGAACACAGATCAAATTCAAATCAGCAAGTGAGCCAGCCAGTGAGGCTGGTTGGACATGAGGAAGCCAATAAGAAAAACCTCTCTTTGAACCAAACATGTCTCTTTTAGCTGTGAAATTGAGCATTTTTAATCTGCTGTCTAATCAGGGTTGATCGGGTTGAGCAAGCCACAAGTGGCCATTTGAGGTACTGCAACTTTTCTAAAAAATTCTGCGCTTCATTTGTCAGTCCTTTAAGGGCGCAGATAAACCTCAGTTATCTCCTGGCTGAGTTTGAGATAGTTAGTCACCTACCTATTCACTGCCATTTACACACTGATGGTAGATGCTGCCTTTCTCTCCTTCCGTCCTTACTGCCCCCCCCCCCCCTCTCTCTGTATGTCTCATAGGGTCATTTGCCTGTTCAGATGAGATTGTAAGCTATAATGGAGGAGGTGTGGAGTGCTGAGACAAGGAGAAATGGCCCGGCGTGCAGATAGCAGATTTGATGGTTAGTCGATAGCTCTCCTCCTCGGTCAGAGAGGGAGAGGGAGCGCGGAGACGGGGGCACGCATGGACCTTGATATTATATGGGGGGAAATGCATTTATTTTTTTGAAGATTACCTGAAATGGTCTCGGAGAATCATTTCAGCATGAACTAACCTTGAACATTCCCCATACTTATGTAAATGATCGCCATCAGTGGTAATCAATGGATGGAATAGCCTTGAGGGTCTTAGATGTTAACCGAGAACATTTTCGATTTTAAACGACATTTCCTCGTCGGGGTTGGTTGTAAAAGCCTTGTAAGACAAGAGGAGGGGTCACATTGCTGCCAAACCATTTTTTTTTCTTTCATAATGATCATTAAAAAAGCGTTTGTTCTGTTGAATATCTCTCTTTTATGTAACGCTTTAACACTCAGCCTCTTACCGTCACATCAGTCTTAATTTAATCGATCGGTTCCATCCTCAAGTCAAAGCTACTCCGTCCAATTCCTGCAGGTACTCAGAGTGCGTCCACACCTTTAAAGGAGCAGTATGGAACTCTGACACCTAGTGGTTAAAATGGGTACTGCAGTCAAAATTCTAAACATTGTAAAGAGCTGCCCCCCCCCTCCTCTCTAGAGTGGATGCTCACTCAGGTCACCATGTGGTGGACTCTGAAGCTTCAGTGTTTATCCAGCTCTGCATGGGTCTGTAAACCTTTCTGTGTTCTAACCTCTCTCCATTTTTCAAAAGCATCTCCAATATTGATCCTAGTTTGAGCACGTTTCTGCTCGTGGAGCTTATTAGAAACATGCAGAGGCTTTTTAGGTCGGGTACAATCACTTCTATCTGAACCACTTCTCTTGACCGCTTCCATCGCTGCAACACCTGTTGACCTGATAACTGCTCTCATATCTGACAAACCGAGGGGCGTCCAAAACGGCCGTGTGGGGGGTCTGAAAACCAACTACCTTCTCTGGTCCAAACAAATCCAGAGCATTCAGGAGCAGAATGTAAAGTTAGAAGGAGGACATACTGGCTGCTGCATTGTTGTCAGAGAAGCCAGCACTTCAACATAGCATGTTTCCTTAATGATCAGAGAGTAAGATACCTTTATCATCTCACTCTCTACACATCTCACTGATTGGACCTTTAAGTTTGTTTTTTATGAACTCCCTAGACTGTAACTGGAATAAGAGAGACATGGGAGAGGCATGTGCCGAGTTGAATAGGAAGGGGTGAGGAAGGAGGGAAAGGGGGGTGGGTTGAAGGAGTGAGGTGACCAGGTGTAAGTAGGCTTCTCAGGTAATTGGAGGTGAGGTTTTAGGCGAGGTCTCGAACATAAGTTACTACATTAACTCCATTTTTATTTTAAGGAAGCCTGAGCTCACTCTGGTTAAAATGTCCAATAATCAAATTCATTAAAGTTAATCTTCTTCCTGTTTGTTATATCGTCCACTGTCCAAAAACCTGAACATGTCAGTAGTGACTTTTCTCTTCAGAAGCTGCAGCTGGATACAGAAGATGCTCGTGAGCTGTCAGTCCACATCTGGACTGGTCTGTCGTGTGCTGGGGGTTTACCTTTTCGTCTGCCGTGTGAGAGGAGGAAGGACAAAAGTGACACGGAACACCTGAGGGACGGGCTTGTCATCAACACTGACAGGAAGCATGAATGACACCTGACACACGGCTGAACTCAGAGTGCTGTCTGCTGCTAACAGCCGCCTGAGAGGGCTGTGATTGACCAGAGCTGACACAAACACAAGTAAACACACACACACACACACACACACACACACACACACACACATGGAGGCATGATCATACAGCCAAGGGTAAAGGGTAGGTGTGGCTCGATAACACCATTTCCTGTCTGAAATCCTACCGTCATCAACGCCACTTCAACTTCAAGATACTTTTCATTATTGATTGAATTTTTCCAGGTGATCAAAATAAAGGAATACGCTGAGTGATTTGAAAAATGTCTTCCCCCGCCCTCAGACAGCTGTATGAAATATGGACGTATGATCTCGCTGAAGTCACCCACTGGTTTCTGAAGAGGCGCTGTAGCTACGCCGTCATGGAAAACGACATACTGGTGTGTCGGTGTGTCTTTGTAGCTTTGCAATACTCCGCCTCCACATAATCCAATTTTTATATGCTCTGTTATATCGTCAGTGTTTTGGTTCCACCTCCTTTACAAACCCTGCTTGGGTTTGTACAGGTAACCATGGCAACTGTAACCGAGCGTATTATGTTTGGAGTTGGAGCTAATGAATATTGAGCAGGAGTTGATTATACCAGCTGGTAGCGTTCTTACTTCTGCAGAATTTTCAAAAATGGCGGTGATGCCTGAAAATGTTGTAAATGCAGGAATGCTACCCAGCTGACCAATCACAGGGCTTGTCATCTGCACAGTAACACTTTTTTTCAGGAGGTGCACGTCAGTCTATGTTCGCTGGCTTCTCCGTAGGGTACAGGGAACACATACCTACACATCCGCTCTATTTAACTGGTTGAATGCTACGCTAGCTGTTATGTCAATGCTAATAATGCTGGGATGTAAAAAATGTATTATCGCTCGTATCCTTCCTTCATTTAATGATTATTTCAGTTGCTGATCAACAGAAAGTAGAGATGCACTGATTGGACCAATCAGGGCCAATACTGATATGTCTTTGGAATAACAATTTAGCTGATTCCGATGTTTGTTTCATGACTTCTTGTGGTTCAAGACTCCCACATTGTCAACAATTTCCCCTCATGTTTGACGATGACAACAAGTCGGAGTTTGTCCAACAGGTGACTTCCTCATCAGGCCGATAAAAGACCCTCTTCAATGAGCCGTCAATTTAGTTTGTTTAAGCGTAAAGACTGTGCAAAGTGTGTCATACAGCGTTTAAGGTGATTGAATGTTGTTTTGTCCGTTTTGAGGAACCTACCTGAGATAGTTACATTCACCATCTTTACACCAAAACAAAGTAACTGACGGCTCACTTCCGGGGTCAGAAAATTCCCTTTCTGACAAGATTTACTGCCATTTGTAAATCTGACCCTGCGCTCGTACATGTTTTAGCATCTTGTTCATTTGTTTTCCGAAATGTAAATTTGTAACAAGCTTTGCAAAACACACAACACAGTTACACACACTAAGCTTTTTTTCTCATAGTCCACTGCACAGCTCCTACCTACATTTTGTGTATTTTACATTTTATATTCTATATTTTATATTTTATTTTTTACATTTAATATTTTATTTTTTACATGTTACATTTTATATTTAATATTTAATATTCTATATTTAAAATTTATATTTTATATTTTATTTTTTATATTTCATTTTTTACATTTTATTTTTTATTTTTTATTTTTTATTTTTTATTTTTTATTTTTTATATTTTATATTTTATTTTTTATTTTTTATATTTTATATTTTATATTTTATATTTTATATATAGCTTCTTGTACTGTATTATTTAAGTTGTTGTTAGTTCTGCTTTATTTCCTTGTTAATTCTTTAGCACCAATACATCAAGTCAAATTCCTTGTATGTGTAAATGTACTTACAATAATAATAAACAACAATAAACAGCAATAAACCCCGATTCTGATTCTGATTCAGTGTTTCTCACTTTGTAAATGTTGGTTTGCACTTCCCAGCCAACGTAGTAGTACGATGCACTGGATGCCAGCATTAAATTAATTTGTCACAACAAAACAAACATTGGCTTCTGACATCGGTTCATGCCACATTCTTGGACAATGGGTCGATATCATCTGATATCAATGAATCAACTGAACCAATGGATCCCGGATAGAAAATCTACATGTTGTCCTGTTCTTTTAGTTTATACCATATTTCAAACCTTGAGCTGCTCTTTTAGCTCCACACATGAACTAAGAGCTCATTGGAGATCTTATTTGCCCCCTCAACCTGTCCCTTTAATCCTGAGGGCCAGAGGAGGGGCCGGGTGGTGCGTGCAGAGTTGTTGGTTAAGTCCTATGTGAGAATGTGTCTAAGATGCATGTGAATGTGTGCACTGAGCTGAGTCAATATGCATCGCCGAACCCACTTTAATGCATGAAGCCTATCTGCTGCTCATTCATATTTATCTGCAGCACACATACGCACCCGGACACACAGCTGTTCCAGTGCGTGTAATCACGCTCTTTTTTTTTTCTAATGTGAAACAACCCAGCGGTGCAGCCGTGTGTGTTTTCTACACTTGGGTTGCTTCAAGTGTTTGCAAACAGTTTGAGTGTGTGTACTTATTGTTCATGTTCATGTGTGTGTGTGTGTGTGGTTCAAGTGGAACCTGGAGAGACTGAGGCCATAAGGAAGTGTCAGGCTAATGTGCAGAGGATGCAAACACACACACACACACACACACACACACACACACATTGCACACACTCAGCTCCTGTCATTGAGGATATTGACTTGGTGATCAAGTGGAATCGAGGATTATCTTAACCTTCACCCTGCAGCTCCTGAGACTCCACAAACACACAGGAAGCGTCGTCACAGGGAAGATTATGGAGGGTCTAAAAAGTCACAAATATTTGAGGTACAGACACCTGAACGCCTCACAATGCAACTTTCAGAGAAGATTTTTTTAGACTTAAACAAACGCTCTCTTTGGACACACCTCCTTCCTTCCTTAGCTCCACCTTTTTCCAGGATTTTCTGTGATTCTGGGATCAAGTACAAGTGACAGACTTGAATCGGTTTTTAGCAATTATTATAATTAATTAATACAAAAGAAAATATTTTCTTTGATTTGGAAATTCTGTTGGTTCTCCTTAAGCTTTTTCCGTCATGTTGCCCCTTGAAACGGCGTCCCTGAGTGCAGCAGACCGCCCTCAGAAACAATCCTGTGCAAACTACAAGACCTGAGAGCAAATATGTGGTTAGTAACTAACTCTCCTAACTCTCCTTTAAGGTTTTTTTTGTCACCTTAGGGCCACCGTACTCAGATAAAGAAAACATCTTCATAACTCCAGACTTCTAAAACATGGCGGGAGTCCAGTATGATACTGCAACCACTGCTCTCCTCTATTTCACTCGTCTTCTTTTAGCACCCCTCCCTCGCTCCAAATACCCCTACATTATGTCAACCCCCCCCCACTTCCTCTTCCTCCATATCTCCCCCTCCTCACTCCCCTCCTCTCTGTCTCACTCCGCCTCTGACACCCTGATCAATTCCCCATCAAATCCTAATGCTGCGGTTTAACTCAAGTGTGGCATCTTAATTAGAACGATAACTGCACACTGTCAGGGTCATCGACTGCGCTGGACGCCAACCAATGCCTCTCATCGACAGGCTGCCAGCGCTGCGGGACGCTCTGAAAGCAAGGGGACAGATAGACAGCGGGGGGGGAGGGGGGGGGGGAACCACACGGGGACGGAGAGAGGAAGAGGAAACAGAAAGACAGAGAGTGAGGGCGGAGGTTCATTCAGCAGAGCCTGAAGACATGTGACAAACAGCGAGCGAGGGGTTAATGTGTCTGTAGCCCCTTTGCACAAAAACTCCTGAAGATTTCAGAGTGAGCTGCATGTGTGCACGTGAATGGCTGAATTTTTCACCCTGACTTTTTTTCCCTGCTGGCCCACTTGTAGAATTTCTGCACAAAGTTGCTCTAGCTGCCGATTTGTGTGAACACAGCTGGAAATATATTTAGGAAAATTCAGCGTGAGCGAGCGGGTCGGGAGGACGTTTATATCCTCAAACCGACGAGTGAACGGTTTGATTTTCATAAACTTAATAAAACTGCTTCACACCTGCTCGTCAGCATGTCCTCTTCTACTCTTCTTCTTCTATGACTAACTACACATGACATCGATATAAAGTGAAAACTGTCATCATAGCATTAGTCTCTGTTGCTCATCCTCCATCTTGGCCATGTCCTTTTTACGATATAGCTTGCATCCTGAGTTTTATGAGAATAACAAATTACATAAGCAGGTAAAGGGGATACGGGGATAGGCTTCAAGGAAAGAGAAAAGATGCAGGATGCATAGGAAAGGAAATGCAAGAAGGAGAGGGTTGACATGACAGGAGAAAGAGGAGGAAAGAGAGGAAGAAGAAAGAGAGGAAGAAGAAAATTAAAGGAAAAAACAAAAAAAAGCAACAGAAGGAAGAGCAGAGGAAGAAGGAGAGGAAACAGCAAGGGGGGAGAAATGGATGGATGCAAAATATGGAGATTAATGGGAAGTGAAATGTGATAGAAAAGAAAGGAAGAGATTAAAAAACACAAATAATGAAATAAATGAAAGGATGAAGAATGCAGGAAAGAGGTCAGAGTACTAAAATCTAAGAAGAGGAAGAAGCTAAATGCATGAAAAGGAAACAAGTGAGGAGGAAAGGAGACGAAGGCGGCATGCAGGGATGAAAAGAGTAAAATAATATATTTTTTATATTTGACACAAAATGAGCTCACAAGAAAGACAGAGAGGAAACTAAAGGAGTAAGTGTATTAGAAAAGGTGCAGCCATAGATCCTGTAAACACACACACACACACACACACACACACACACACACACACACACAGGGAATCCCCCTCTTCTTCAACCTGTCAAGAGGCGATTTGTCCTCCCTCCTTTTTTTTCAGAGCAGGGATGAGAGGAGGACGAGGGGAGGACGAGGACGAGTGACAAAGAGAGAAAAAAGAGAGAGAGAGACATGAAGAGCGAGTTTCTCTTTTTATGTGACAAATAAAGAAATCAATAAATCATTGTGGGCCTTTGACAGGTTGTGGTGAGGAGGGGCCGTCCGCTCCTCATGGACTATTTATGAAGCTGTCGCCGCCGCCGTCTCTCCCTCCCTCTCTCTCTCTCTCTCAGTGTGTGTGTGTGTTAGAGAGTGTGTGTGTGCTGGCTGGTTGGTGAGCAAGAGTACTGTCTGAAATATTTAAATGTTTGCGTGCATTTCACACCGGACCTGTGGCCCCGCAGAGGGGATGGTGGCTGCAGGAGGAGGAGGAAAGGGGGGGGGATTACAGATTCAGTCTGTTTGGTGTTGTGAGACTGAGATTTATCGTCATGACGACTACATCACTCAAACTGATACATATTAATAATGTTGTTTCCTCGACCTCGTTATTTTTCCCCTTTTATCAAATCATATTTGTTCCACATTTGTTTCAGTCTCAGTATCAGATTGTTTATGAACACAGTAACGCCGATATTTAAAAAAGTAGAAAAGCTGATTTCAAGCATTTCTCATTTTTATGTCCCGAAAAGAATTACTTAAAAAATGAGGGCCTGGAGCCCTTTTTCGATTTATTTATTTTATTTATTTATTTATTAGCACACATATAAGAATACATCAAAATAGGATTAACAAAAACATAAACGATGTGTCAGGAGAGATCAAGAAGCCAACAGGCCTCACCTCTTAAGAGACAAATAAATCAACTAAGCAAATCCAATTACACAATTTCAAAACAAAATTAAATATAAACACATATACAGTAACCTATACACGTATTCATACACACACACTTAGACACATACAATAGAAAGACTGAGAATGTTAACCCTCTATCAGCTAAATGAAACAGGCATTCATCTATTAAAAAGGAGTGAAATGAGTGAGTTGATGGAAAAAAAAAGGAAAAATATATTTTATATATGCAAAAGTTTGACCTCATGGATTAGATGTGAAGACAGTTTCCTTTTAAAAATCTCTGTAGACAAAGAGCTGTTAACAATGTGTCTTTTGGAATTCCATATTTGTACCCCACGATATGGAAAACTGACCGTGTTTGGTTTTATAAAAAGGAAGATGATCAATCTGTCTGGTAGAATATGAATGAATCTGGGAATTCAGTTTAAAATAAAATTGAAATGATGATGGTAAAGAAAAAGGTACGAACATATATTTATATATAAACACAGATATGTGATGTATATTGATATCATAAACTGAAAGAATGTTTGGTTTTTTGAAGAGGGGGGCAGATGTTTCTGTTGCGTTGGAGAAACTTGCCAATCTTACAAAACGTTTCTGCAACATATAAAGTTTAAGAAGGTGATTATAGAATGTAACAAAGCCACTCACAGGCTGAGTCCATCCTGTTAAATGTGAATGTTTTAGTTTTTTCTGGGACGCCTATGGAGCTTTTATTGTGGCAAAACTATTTGAATATACACACACAGATCAACAAATGTGTAAAAAGAGCTCAGGGCAACAAACCCCACTAATGTGTTTGCAGATCGTCACACACACATTTGCAGATGTGTGTTTACACATTTGTGTATCTTGCACGGCAGGAGTGTTGCAAAAGTCACATGTAAAACGACGGCCAATGGAGAGGCCCGCCTCAGGTGTAAGCGATCATTTGTTTTTATTTACAGGATTTACAGCTGAAAAAACTCACTGCCATCAATAAACAAGTAAACATTTTGAAATTGGTCTACATATTTGCAGATTAGTTTACAGATTTGTGGATCTGTGTACGCATATTCAAATACTTTTGCCACAATAAAAGCTCCATAGACGCCAACAACGACCCCTCGTCCGACTTCCACATCCACCCTGCAGCTCAGAGAACAAATGGGGGCGGGCCTGTGGCTCAGTTTGAGTCAAGTGTACTCGTCTTCCTTTGCAATATTTTCTACATTCCTCCCCTGCAGCACTTTACGCTCCCTAACAAATTTCAATAAAGGAATTCTATGCTATTCTATGCTATTCTATTCTATAAAGCTATTGGGGGGCAGCTGTGGCTCAGTGGGTAGAGTCAGTCGTCTCACTACCAGGAGGTCGAAGGTTCAATCCCCAGCTCCCGCAGCTACATGTCCAGTGTGTTCATCAAGCAAGACACTTAACCCAATACTTCTGGACTCCCTTAAAGAAACATCTGTTCTACATTTTGTTCCCATTCATTACTGTAATGCTTCCTCACAGTCTTCACTATCCTGCTGCTTTCTTCCCTCACATTTCATCAACCCTCCCAAACAGCTGTTACGTCTTCAGGAGGATCCAGTGGGTCTGAATCTGATGCACGCAGACAGAGCAGTGAACAGAAAAGTTAACAAATGTAGTGTGTGTTTTTACAGAGCTTCTCGGTGACAGCCCCCGGAGGTGAGTTGAAATCCCTCAGCGTCCGTCAGCGTCCCTCTGCGTCCCTCAGCGTCCCTCTGCGTCCCTCAGCGTCCCTCAGCGTCCCTCTGCGTCCCTCTGCGTCCCTCAGCGTCCGTCAGCGTCCCTCAGCGTCCCTCTGCGTCCCTCTGCGTCCCTCTGCGTCCGTCAGCGTCCCTCAGCGTCCCTCTGCATCCCTCAGCGTCCCTCTGCGTCCCTCTGCGTCCCTCAGCGTCCCTCTGCGTCCCTCTGCGTCCCTCTGCGTCCCTCAGCGTCCCTCAGCGTCCCTCAGCGTCCCTCTGCGTCCCTCTGCGTCCCTCTGCGTCCGTCAGCGTCCGTCAGCGTCCCTCTGCGTCCCTCAGCGTCCCTCAGCGTCCCTCTGCGTCCCTCTGCGTCCCTCTGCGTCCCTCTGCGTCCCTCAGCGTCCCTCAGCGTCCCTCTGCGTCCCTCTGCGTCCCTCAGCGTCCCTCTGCGTCCCTCTGCGTCCCTCTGCGTCCCTCTGCGTCCGTCAGCGTCCCTCTGCGTCCCTCTGCGTCCCTCTGCGTCCCTCTGCGTCCGTCAGCGTCCCTCAGCGTCCCTCTGCGTCCCTCAGCGTCCCTCAGCGTCCCTCTGCGTCCCTCTGCGTCCCTCAGCAGGCCTTGAATGGGAATTATTTGATGATTTGATTAATAGTCTCACTAACCTGCTGTAATCCAGCTGTTACAGGCAGATTATCCTGATTATTACATTAGTACAGGCTCACCCGGCTCTGAACTCAAATCAAGGCAGCGGGGGGGGGGGGGGGGGGGGGGTCTCTTTAGCTTGGGGTAATCCTTAAATTAAAGTCGTTGTTATTATCCTCTGAAACCTGCACTGGATCATACCTGCCTGCTCCTTTACATGTGGTCTGTAGTGAAGTGATTTAAACCCTGATGAGAGGTTCACTGAACAGGTAATAATTGGGATTTTGAGAGATTTGCTGTGTTTGTTTTGGAGTTATTTAGTTTCATCTTTAAGCACTTTTGGTTCGAGGAAACTAACCGCTCGAGTTTTGCAATGAAAGAAAATTATTATTTTGGAAGCTCTCCTGTGGGCAGTGCCGGTACTAGAGTCTATTAGGGCCCTAGAAAAGAAAAATTCACGGGGGGGGGGGGGGGGGGGGAACCAACCATAGATCATCACCGACATCATAAACAAGCCTATGTAAACTAGCATGTAGCCACGGACTGTAGACACCATGGCAACAGCTGGCAACAAAAACACTAACTCCACATGCAGATAGTTTCAACGGGATGAAGAGTCAGAGTCATATTTGATCTAAATCCTGTCATATTACTGAACCTTGTCGGTCGATATGGTTCTTTGGCCTCTCACAGCCTTTGTCAACTGACCATTATGTTTGCTTTAATGTCTCTCTTGCATGACATACACTTTACTGATGAATGGATCTGTAAGCGGTTGAGCCTTGAGCCTTGAGGTCGGCCATAAGTGGAGAATAAAGAGGAAAGCTTCCTGTTGTTGTGTTTAGATATTTCTCACCCAGATAAAAGAAACTAAAAGGACATTTAGTGCGCTGACTTTTCTGTCTCTTTTTTAGTCTTGTTGGGGTCGTACACCTGGAATCGTGTTCACCGTCGAGTGTGCTCCTTTTTTGCTGTTTCTGTAAAATGTAGCATACCCTGATTCAAATGTAAACCCCCCCTCTTCCTAACATGATATGAATGCTCCTCTGGGATGTAAGCGGGCCCAGAGGAAGCTAATGTTAGCCCGGAGGCTAGCGTTAACACTGCTGGTCGAATGTGCATAAGTTGATTTAAATCACTTCCTGAGAGGATTCATTCACACATCTTTGCAGGGAGGCCTGGCCTTTTAGCAATCCTGGTTCAGCACAGTACGGGGAAACAGGGCCTAGTGTGAGTGCGCCCTTAGTGTGTAAATGTGTATGTGTTGATGTTTGTGTGTCTAGTAAAGGAGTTACAAAAAGTTTGTAAACCACTGAAGTAGTGATGAAGTTTACAGAGGCCTGTTCATCAAACATTATTTTTGGACCTTAGTTTTGATCTCATGTCTGACTATCGGACTGAATCCCTGCAGCCATGTTCCACATTGATCCCTCGCTTATAAAAAGAGACTTTACATGTTTTATCAAAGTTCCATTTCTCTGTAAGAAGCACTTTAGATCCTAAACATTCAGCTCAGTCAACAAAACACACTTTTGTGTTGTCTGTTGTGTTTCCTCGCCTAAAGAGTGTGTGTACCTGTGAAGCCCGATATGTGTGTGTGTGTGTGTGTGTGTGTGTGTGTGTGTGTGTGTGTGTGTGTGTGTGTGTGTGTGTGTGTGTGTGGTGAAGCAGCTTGCGGCGCTGCTGAGATTTAAACTCATTCTGTCTGCGGCTCCATCAGATAACGAGCTGAATCAGCACGCAGCATACAGATATGCTCAGAGTGGGACGCTCTCACACACACACACACACACACACACACTTAAAGTTAGCATTCATAAAGATACAGGAGGAGAGACAAAGACTGACAGCAGCGTTATAATGAGCATGAGTCCTTTAACACACATAACTGTCACTTTATTCCTCCATTCTGTGTCCGCGCCTGGGGCGGAGGCCGCGTCCGGGCCTGCGCCTTGTGCTGAGGCCGTGGCTGAGGTAGAAGTGGCTTCGACCAGCTCTCAGGCTACAGAAAAATCACAGACTGTAGATAATGATAAAACTGAAGATTCCACAAGTTCTGCAGTTGTAGATGTTTCATTTAAGGAAGGTAAGACAGTGTGTTGTAGCCAGGCATCATGTGAAGGAGAGGACATGGATGAAGATTATGAGTCAGACAATGCATCCATTGCTGATTTGCCAAATAGTGGCTCTGGTCTTTATTCTTTAGAGTCAATCAATCAATTTATGGACGAAACGTACAACAAATCAGTAAAAATAAGTGACTACTTTAGTGATACTGAAAAGTTCATAAAGTCAGTCAGCATACTGAAAAGACAGGTTGGGTTTGACCTCCTGGACGCGAAAAAACGGTTCCGTCTTAAAAAGCACATCACCGCACTGAGGAAAGTTGGACGTAAGAGTGTGAAGAAGACAAAGAAATGATCATGCATCACAAGGTGTTTTTCTTCTTCTACTGCTCCCTGTTTGTGTCTACTTGTCTGTTCTTTCTCTCTGATCTTTCTATGAGGAGTCTTAAGATAGGACCTCTTAACATTAATGGTGGGAGAGACAGACAGAAAAGGGGCCTTATCTCTGAGATCTCAACTCAGAAAAACATTGATATCTTGTTTTTACAAGAGACTCATACCACACCATCAGATGAGACAGATTGGGGTTTATGGTGGGAGGGCTCTAACTACCTTAGCCATGGCACCAACCTGGCTACAAGTACAAGCTCTGTACAAGCTGCCTGTTGAGAAGAGAACAGCAGATCTCCAGTGGAGAGTTGTGCATGGGGGTATAGCCACAAACAGATACAGAGCGCACATTGATCCAGGGGTGGGAGAGGAGTGTTTGTTTTGTTCACTAACTGAAACTTTGTCTCATCTGTTTGTTGAGTGTCCCAGGCTCTCACTCTTGTTTGTCCTTATGAAAAGCTTGTTTGAAGCTCTCGGGGAGGATTTCTCTTATGCAGTGTTTGTTTTTGGGCCAAAGTATTCTGCAAAGAAAAAGACTGTACATACACTGATGAACTTTTTATCTGGCTCGGCTAAGTTGGCCATTTGGCTTACACGCAAGAACCGAGCTCAGGGTACTGGCTGTGTGGAACCGGTGCTGGTTCTGGAGGGACTTTTGAAGGCCAGACTAAAGGTAGAATTTGCCTATTATCAAATGATGGACAATGTGCAAGACTTTAATAGTGTATGGGCTGTGGAAGAAGCTTTGTGCTCTGTGGGTGGGGATGGAGAGCTGATTATTCATTTTTGATGCAGTAAATGTTGTTTTTGTTGATGTTGTGATTTTTGTTGCACTTGTTTTGTTTTATGTTTTATTTTTTATTTATTTATTTATTTCCTTCTCTTGATCTGAGTGATGATGTGACAGTGTTATAATTTTCTCCTGGTAGTGGTAAAATAAAAGGTATTTTGAAAACCTCCCCATCTCTCCTCCTCCTCCTCCTCCTCTTCCTCCTCGTCTTGTTTCTCTCTCTGTCGGAGCTGCTGGATCACTTTCAGAGTCCTGCTGTCAGTGCTAACCACACTGTGACCCCGCTGACCCCTCTTATATCCGCCGCCTTATCTCTCCCAACCCACCGCAGCACCCTGCACCTCAGCCACCACCACAGACTCTGCTGCTACCTCTCCCCGAGGAGGAGGGGGGGAGGAGGAGGAGGAGGAGGAGGGGCCGGTCAGTGAGCTTCAGGGCTGTCCCTGCTCATTTCAGGTTAGCCCGTCTGCATTAGCACCAGCCAAAGTGACAGCTGTCAGCGCCACTGAGCACGCTCCAGATGCTCCCCCTCCATCCGTCCTTGGAGCGTGGCCAGGACAAAGGTGAGGAGAGGAGAGGAGAGGAAAGGAGAGGGGAGGAGAGGAGAGGAGAAATGGAAAGGAGAAGTTAAGAGGAGGTGTGAAGAAAAAAAATTGGAGGTAAAGAAGAATACAAAAGAAGAATAAAGAAGAGAATTTAGACTGGAGTAGGAAATCATAATAAGAAAGCATGAAGGTAGAGGAGTTCAGCGAAGGAAAGTAATAGACGAGATGATGTTTGTAAAGGAAACATGGAGGGGATAAATGAAGAGGAGGAGAAAAGAGAGGAGGTGTGATTAAGGCCGAAGACAAACATTAGAAATGAGAAGGAGGATCAAGGAGAGAAGGAAAGGACAACAAGCAAAGGACGGAAGGACATTACAGAGAAAAGGAGAGGAATTAGGCGAGAAAAGACAGAAGCAAAGCAAGGAAAGGAAAAAAAGAACAGGATGAAAGAAGAAGACGCATAGAAGACTGTGGTAAAGGAGAAGAAGAAAAAAAACTACGATCAAGAGGAAGAAGAAGAAGAAGAAGAAGAGGAGGCGTTAGAAGAAAGAGAGCAGGAGGGAGAGGAGGAGGCTCAAAGGAAAGGCCACGACAAGAAAAGGAAACAAAACAAGGAAGCATATAGAAAAAATAGGAGATAAATAAAAATGAAAAAAGACAAAGAAAGGAGGAAGAGGAGGGAGTCCTAATAAACACTATTTAATATGAAAAGATTAAAATCATGTCTCATATTTATAATAGCTGTAAACTCCACAGCCTGTGTGTGTGTGTGTGTGTGTGTGTGTGTGTGTGTGTGTGTGTGTGTGTGTGTGTGTGTGTGTGTGTTGTTGTGTTTTCTGACCTCTCTGTAGACTGACTCTGTTGTTATGTGGACCTGCTGCTCTGCTCTTGGCCCCTGCGTGGCCCTGGAAACACGGCGTGTTTGTGTGCGAGCAGCGCCGCCTGCTGGCCGGATGGGGAGGAAGGAAGGGGAGCTGCAGCAGAGTGCCGCAGTGCTCCTCTCTCTCTCTCTCTCTCTCTCTCTCTCTCTCTCTCTCTCTCTCTCTCTCTCTCTCTCTCTCTCTCTCTCTCTCTCTCTCTCTCTCTCTCTCTCTCTGCTCCGCACATCACACCGCTCCGTCTGCACCGAGTCCGGGGGAGGAGGACGAGCAGAACCGGGACATGTTCCGGTGAGAAAATCAAACTGGGAGTATTTTCATTATTGAGTCTTTTTCTTAAAATTGTCTATTTCTACTTGTTCGCGAGTTTAAAAATGTGTGACCTGTGAGAGTTTCTCATGATTCAAACTTAAGTCTTTGCAAAATGTCGGACAGTTTTTAAAATAAGCTTTTAAAAACTGTTTATTCTGATGCTATGAAACTACGTTTTCATGCTCACAATTAAACTTTCGCATGCAAATTAAAAGAGAAAATAAATCTTTATTATTCAGACCGATCTCTGCTCGAGTTGTTACGTAGGCTATTAAACATGTGCAGAATGAGGCATTCAGTTAAATTACTGTTTGTGATATTTTCGATATTATTTAAAGATGCTTTTATTCTGAAATTATTTCTGATTAAACGGTGCCTTGGTGTTTTAAGGTTAAATACTTTGATCATCTTACTCACATGTTGATGATGATTCAATGTCATTAAAAAAAAAACTTTAAATTTGCACTTCATTCTTAATTTAATTAATTTTGGTGAATTTTGCATCCCTGATATTAATCTGAATTTTAACACAAAGCAGGAGGAGGTGAGGTGCAGGACAGGAAAAGCACAAAGTGTAAAGAGTTTAATGCAGGCTTCAGCATGCAGACTGTTTCTCTGCCTCCATTATCTCTCTGCTTCTGTATTTCTTCACTCGTGTCTTTCCTTCTGTTCGCTGCTGCGCTAAAGTTTAAATCTGATTTTTTTAATGAACATGCAAAAAATTTTAATTTCATGTGCAGGTCAGACATCAGCTGCAGGCCGACGACAGGCTCAGATGATTTATCACGGGGTGGAAATGTTTGCAAAGCTGCAAAGGCCGTCATCTCCAGTTAAGACGACATATATCCGGAGGGTAAAATGATTTATTATTTTGGCATTTGAGTGTGATGTAAAGATGTAAAGATGTAAAGGTGTAAAGGTGTAAAGATGTAAAGGTGTAAAGGTGTAAAGATGTAAAGATGTAAAGGTGTAAAGATGTAAAGATGTAAAGATGTAAAGATGTAAAGATGTAAAGGTGTAAAGATGTAAAGATTGTCAGGTGTGGAGTTTTCACAGAAAAACCTGGAAACCTGTATGAAGAAAAAAGCCGTGAAACGTTCAGGATTTTTATCTTCCACATCTTCTCAGTGTGTCCGGGGATGTGAGTGATGCCAACTTACAGGATGCCCTAATAACTGTGTGCATGAATAAATAACACACACACACACACACACATGCAGCGCGATCGGCCCGAGCAGCAGAGCGGGTGTCTTGATTCCTAGACAGACACACTCATACACTTTTAATGGGATCCTTCTTTAAAACGACGGGATTCCTCCACCAAGCCCGAGCCTTTTTCACTCAGTGTGTATGTGAGAAGAGTGCTTCACCCTGTGTGTGTGTGTGTGTGTGTGTGTGTGTGTGTGTGTGTGTGTGTGTGTGTGTGTGTGTGTGTGTGTGTGTGTGTGTGTGTGTGTGTGTGTGTGTGTGTGTGTGTGTGTGTGTGTGTGTGTGTGTGTGTGTGTATGTGTGTGTGTGTGTGTGTGTGCGTGTGCGCAGGGGGGTGTGCGCAGGGGGTGTGAGTAAGGGTCATCCTCTGGCCCTGGGGTGCGATATCATCCTGCCGGAGGGAGGGAGAGTGAGTGGTCCCAAGACCCTGAAAACCCCAAGGCTTGAAATCAAACCTCCTCACACGGGTTCATCGGGAACTCGGCAGACTGAGAGTGCAACATAAAAAAAATAAAACATGAGTGAGCTGCTGTTACATGCAGCGGGAGACGTTTTCATTTCCATTTTCAGGTGATTCTCATTTGTTTAAATTTCTACAATCACAAATCAAAACAACATCACTCTGTAGTTTGTTCTGGTTCTTTTACTCCAACACCAGGAAATGATCGATGGATACTTTGAGAAATATTCAACCACCATGTTTTTTTTTGTTTAACGGCTGCATCCTTCAATCACAGAGGCATGTGTTTAGAGGCTCAGCGTCACAGATCTGTTGAGGATGATAAATGTTAGTTATCTTAGTTACGACCAAACAATCCCAGAAATATCAAACATGTCCAGCTGCATCGTCACAAACAGAAGCCTGAAAAACATGAACACTCACAATAAGCAGATCTGTTTTAGAAACATCACCAGAACACTGATTCTGTTAAGATTTCCTTTTTTTATACTTCAGTCAGTAAAAAGACGAGTTCACTGAGATTACACTGAACATGCTACACGTTCAGACAGGTCGTATGAAGTGAGAGATTCTCAGAGGGGTTTTTTAGAAGATAAACGATCTTAAAGTGTGCAAAAAGATGCCATAGGAAGTCATGGGATGATGCACAACATGTCTTGGATTTGAATTTAAAAAAAAAGGAAATTCAACATTTTAAGTTCTTCCTTTTATTTTGAAACTTGTCAGAATGCAGGTATGCAGATATTCATGTGAGGATTCTTGGCTCGCTTTGCTGCAAAATTAAAGATTGTAATCCTACTTTGACATATATTAGTTTTCTCTTCTTCTCTTGATTTTTCACCAAGCTGTGAACACATTTTCTAAAAAGTGGAGCAGGCAGAAGATGGAGAGGATGGACTTTTCTCATCATTGGGGGGTTTGTAGACGGACTAGAGACACATGGTGAAGAGGATTTTACATCATATGTGACCTTTAAAGGCTCCATCATTTCACATTTAGTATTTTGACTTTTATCCGTTCATTTATATTTTGATATGAAACATTTTCTCCCTCAAAGCCATCTCGTCACTGCCATCTTAGTAAGGCGCCCTTTGTCCCGAGGCTCGACCACTTGAGAAGTACGACTTTAAAACCTTTAAAACAAGATGAATTGTCTAATTCATATGAAATAATGAGCTGTAAACCCGCTCCTCATGTCAGGAACTTTTACAAAGACTCGTCACAGACGACCTGAAGTGACTTAAACAGAGAAACACGCTCTGCAGGCCGATGCAGGGCGAGATAATAACGTTTATTTAATGACTTTAAAACAAAAATCAAATCAAGTCAATCATTTCAACTCTTTCTCTCCCTTTTTCTCCCCCCTCTCTCTCTCTTTCTTTCTCCCCCTCTCTCTCTCTTTCTTTCTCTCTCTCTTTCTCCCTCTCTCTCCCTCTCTCTCTCTCTCTCCCTCTCTCTCGCTCTCTCTCTTTCTCTCTCTCTTTCTCTCTCTCCCCTCTCTCTCTCTCCCTCTCTCCCTCTCTCTTTCTCGCTCTCTCCTCTCTCTCTCTCTCTCCCTTTCTCTCTCTCTCTCTCTGTCTCTCTCTCCCTCTCTCCCTCTCTCTTTCTCTCTCTCTCTGTCTCTCTCTCCCTCTCTCCCTTTCTCTCTCTCTCTCTCTCTCTGGCTGCACAACATAGTCTTCATTTTGGACTTTTCTCTCCATATTTGCGTCTTCATCACTTTTTCCACAAAAAAAGAAAAATAAATCCAGACTTATAACAAGTTTTTCATATTTTAAAAATAAAAGACTCTTTTTTTTGTTTGTTGTGTAGCTGAAAGGCTTTAGTGATCGTGAGCGCGAGACTTTGGGAGAGGCCGATCAGTGAATAAAAAATGAAATGATAAAAAGCAGCTGTTCCATATTTATTACATGGAAGGCACTTAAAGGCCGAACAGAGGAAATCTGTGCGTGTGTCTGACGGAGCTGTGTACCAAATGTTTGTGGTTTTTTGCTTTTGCTTTATTTATTTATTCATTTATTTATTTGTTCTCTGGCGAGCGGGATTACCTCTGAATTATGGAACAGTCCCCTTTCTCCCCTTAAGTAAAAAATAACATCTGTCCGGCAAATGGAGAGCTTAGTGTTTCTCTATAATTAATGGTAAAAGCCTCCAGAGCCGCACATAAAATATACATCCTCCATGCAGGACCCCCGAAACAAAGAGAGCGAGAGAATGCAGAGAGAGAGGGGAGAGGGAGGAGAGAAGAGGAGAGGAGAGGAGGAGAGGAGAGGAGAGAGGAGAGGAGAGGAGGGGAGGGGAGGAGAGGAGAGGAGAGGAGGGGAGAGAGAGAATCAGAGAGTAGATGAAAGAGAGCACTCGGTGTCTCACAGCGTCCTGATTTGTTCTTCTTCATTTTTTTGTTGTTTTGATTTCACTTCCTGTTTTCTTTTTTTCATTTCTTATCCTCTTGTGTTCTTGTTGGTATATATTCAGTTCTCTGTAGCTGTTTTCACACATGCACTCCTGAAAATATCTAGATAATTTCAGGAGCAGTCCTCCTGATGTTGTCGTGACCTGACTGTTCACACACGCGCCTCACAGCTGGAGACAGGTAGGACAAACTCTGGGTGAAGTCAGCGTGACAAAATGTGTCTGTTTGCGTTCACACATGCAGCTTCTCCTGGAAATATCCGATCTTTTTTAGGAGATTTCTGCAAGTGTGAAAAGCCCTGTTAGTGTTTCCTGTTTTATTTTGTAGTTTTTGTCCCCAGTGTTTCCTGTGTTACTCTGCACATCTGGCCCGACCTGAGGTCACATGAGGTCTGAGTGAAGGATGATATTACTATGTACATAAATATGTCTGATACTGTCGCTGTAGGTAGACCGTGCACAGATACAATCTACATTTATAAAGATATTTTTTGATCCAGATATTTATATTTTTTACAGAACTCTAACATTTTAAGTTTTGATTCTTCAGCCCAATCCAAACTATTGGACAACAAAAACATGGAAAAAAAGTGTGGTTTAAAACGCTTTCCTTACACACATACACAAATACACACCGGCACCCGCATCATCAGCATCATCATCATCATCATCATCATCATCATCATCATCTGCTGCTGCTGGGACTCGTGTGTTCAGTGAACAGCTCCCAGCTGATTTGTGTATTGATTAGTGATTGAAAAATGATTGGCTGTGGAAGGTAAACACAGAAGCGCTCAAGAGGGTCATCACGGGACACACACATCTCATTGAATTTACTGCCAGAGCACACACACACACACACACACACACACACACACACACACACACACACACACACACACACACAGGGTCATATGCATGTAAAGATATTCATGCAGATCTTCATAAAGACATGCAGTGACCTCTAGTGGTGGAAAAAGATAATGACAAAACTCAAACCAAGGCTTTTTTCTTTATTACTCTTATATTAATTAAACATTAATAATTAATTATACAATCCACCAAAACTGTTATTTAACTTGATGAAGTGTGTTATTTTTATCTTTTCTTTTATTTGCTCTTGATATGCTGTACACATTGATACAACACAATCATAACAATTTGGGAAAAGAATCATTACAGAAACACATTTAGCCTACATATTGTTTTAAAGAAACTTAATTACCTTAGTAATTATTCTTCATGATTTTTAATTTTCTTTTTAAACTAAACTATTGTACATTAGTTGGTTTTGTGGCTTTAATACCAAGCCGAGTAATATTTTAAAGTACGTTTTAAAGTTTCTGTTTCTTTTATTGAAGTAAAAAACATTTACATTAATGTTCAACATTAAGTGAATTTGGCTCTCCATGGAATGGAGCACAAAACACAATAACAACAACACAAGAGTAAATAGAAGGGAAAAAAAGATTGTGATTAATTAAAACAGTCAACGGGGTAAAGAGATTCTTTATAATTCTAAATTATCACAAATATTTAGTTTTTCATATCGTCGTTTTTGTTGGCGGAACCTATGACCGGAACCAATGTATACAGTTTGTTCCCCGCCGGACCGGTATAGATGCTGGACGGCAGCGATGGAAAGATGGCGGCAGCCGTGCTACAAATGTCATGTTTGTACCGGGGGATGTTGGCGGTCAGGGCCACCGGCATCAGGCCGATGATCCCGGGGCTCGTCCCGGTGCAGTTCCGAGCCTTCTCGTTGCGAAAGGACCCGGATGTGGAGGAGAACCCGTTCTACAACAAATACCAGGAAAAGATCCGGAAGCTGCGCAGGTCAGCGAGCTAACAGCTAACGGCTAATGACAGCAGCGCAAAACTCCGTTTGAAAATATCACGCTTTAAAGTTAACCTTCATTTTTAACGTGTTTACTCACTTCACAAAACATTCCACAAGACTTAATCCTAAACATTATGAGCCAGTCTTCAATTCGGGTAACATTTAAACTATTTATCAGTCTATCTACATATTATAATCTTTACATGAACTGTTGACTTTAAATATATCTTAATTCTGAAATAAGGCTTTTTACAACGAGATCTGTAGGTATCTCACTGATCTTGAACTGTAAGACAATAAAACAAATATATCTTCCTGAGAGCCAGAAAAATGATTTAATTTCATGATAAATGTCTAAAGATAAACATATAAAGTTTTATTAAGATTTACTTTATTGATCCTGTAAGGGGAAATTCAGTTTTTTGTTCTGTAATTCTGTAATTAAGAAAAGTTTCTACATCAGCTTTGAAGAGTAGACGTCCCAAAGTGCTTCATGATATAAGATACATAAAAAATATATTAAATACAAATAATGACATAATACAGTTTAAACAAAGGCAAGCCTAAACACACGTGTCTTTAACAGCTTGTTATGTCCACAGAGCTCTCAGCTCTCTGCCCTCAGCTCTCTGCCCTCTGCCCTCAGCTCTCTGCCCTCAGCTCTCTGCCCTCAGCCCTCAGCCCTCAGCCCTCAGCCCTCTGCCCTCAGCCCTCAGCCCTCAGCCCTCAGCCCTCTGCTGTCAGCCCTCAGCCCTCAGCCCTCTGCCCTCAGCCCTCAGCCCTCAGCCCTCAGCCCTCTGCTGTCAGCCCTCAGCCCTCAGCCCTCTGCCCTCAGCCCTCAGCCCTCAGCCCTCTGCCCTCAGCTCTCTGCCCTCAGCTCTCTGCCCTCAGCCCTCAGCCCTCAGCCCTCAGCCCTCTGCCCTCAGCCCTCAGCCCTCAGCCCTCAGCCCTCTGCCCTCAGCCCTCAGCCCTCAGCCCTCAGCCCTCTGCCCTCAGCCCTCTGCCCTCAGCTCTCAGCTCTCTGCCCTCAGCCCTCTGCCCTCTGCCCTCAGCTCTCAGCTCTCTGCCCTCAGCCCTCTGCCCTCAGCTCTCAGCTCTCTGCCCTCAGCCCTCTGCCCTCTGCCCTCAGCTCTCTGCCCTCAGCTCTCTGCCCTCAGCCCTCAGCCCTCAGCCCTCTGCCCTCAGCCCTCAGCCCTCTGCCCTCTGCCCTCAGCCCTCTGCCCTCTGCCCTCAGCCCTCTGCCCTCAGCCCTCAGCCCTCAGCCCTCTGCCCTCTGCCCTCTGCCCTCAGCCCTCAGCCCTCAGCCCTCAGCCCTCTGCCCTCAGCCCTCTGCCCTCAGCCCTCAGCCCTCTGCCCTCAGCCCTCTGCCCTCAGCCCTCTGCCCTCTGCCCTCAGCCCTCAGCCCTCTGCCCTCAGCCCTCAGCCCTCTGCCCTCAGCCCTCTGCCCTCAGCCCTCTGCCCTCAGCCCTCTGCCCTCAGCCCTCAGCCCTCAGCCCTCTGCCCTCTGCCCTCTGCCCTCTGCCCTCAGCCCACTGCCCTCAGCTCCAGTGAGAGATGGAGACAAAGTTTAGGAGCAACAACCTGAAGAAAACAAATTCTCCTTTAGTTTCTACTGCGAGGAAACGACCAGCAGACCCCGATCAGGACGTTTCAGAGTCGGGTTTTGTCGTCTTTCTAATTTGGATTTGTTTGTGTTGTTTTCAGTGCCAAACCACAGGAGTACAAGGCCCGACTGGAGAACCGACATGAGGCCAAGAAGGAAGTCCTCGGACATTCAAAGCAGGCGGAGTTCATCAGACTGATGGAGAAGGAGGTAGAGTATCAGTCGACCTTTTCAGACGGGGCTAGTGCGGTCTCCATTTTGGAATCAATGCAGGACAGAAAAATAAGTGTTCACAGAGAAATTAAAATAAAAAGTCAGAAAGAAGTGTCAAACATTTCTGATAAATCTCAAACTGGTCTCAGTGGGCGGTCAAAACGGCGTTTATTGTTTGTAAACAATTCTCCGGTATGCTTGTGTTTATTTTCTTATTGATGGAGAAGGAGGAGAAGATGATTTGTTCTGAGTTTTGAATGTGATGTCATTATTTTTGTTGCAGTTAGAGGAAAGAGACAAGAAGGCAGCGAGTGATGGAGCATCAGGAGGTTTCACAAAGAACAAGGTGAGAGAGGCGGAGCTTTTCTTTTACCTCTGGGGGGGAGGGGTTATTTTTTGCATACTGCGCTATTTAACCACGCTGGACCACGGCGGTGTGAATTCCTTCACAGCGACATCCAGAATATATTTTGAAATGTGCAGATTTGAACCAAATCTTCCCTCAATGAAGAGTTTTCAATGTTGAACTGTTTCCTGTCTGACTCCCTCAAAGTCAAACCCTGAACACTGTGATGACGGGTTAGGGTAACAGACTCTGTGCTGTGTCGTTCAGACGCTGGGATCCATCCTGAACCTGGAGATGATCAAGGACATGACGGGGGAGGAGATAACACAGGTGAGTGTGTGTGTCAGTGACCTTCAGTCCAGTTTCAGTTTAAATGTTTCATCTTTCTTGTTGACCATGTTGTGCTCTTTTTTTTTTTTTTTTCAGCTTTGGATGAAATATTATTCGACCAAAGACACGGTCAGCGCTGCCATCCCGGTGAGTTCAACACAACATCCTGTTTGTCCTGATCTCGATGTCCACCCTCACACACTCTGACTTTGATAAACGACCTGACTTCTTCTGGATTTCAGACGCAGATCTACGATGTGATTGTCAGCAGATCAAAGTCCTGTCAGATGGTAAGATCCCTGCAGCGGCTCACACTGAAACATGTTCAGAGACAAACATGTAAATAAACTAAAACTAAGTGCTGCAGAGAACGAGTCTGAAGACGACGGCAACAACTGAAAAGTATGAATAATGTGATGGAGCGACTTCCTGCTTCAACATGTTGACCTCTCTCTCTCTTTCTCTCTCTCTCTCTTTCTCTCTCTCTCTCTTTCTGTCTCTTTCTCTCTCTCTCTTTCTCTCTCTCTTTCTGTCTCTTTCTCTCTCTCTTTCTGTCTTTCTCTCTTTCTGTCTCTTTCTCTCTCTTTCTGTCTCTTTCTCTCTCTCGCCCTCTCTCTCTCTTTCTGTCTCTTTCTCTCTCTCTCTTTCTGTCTCTTTCTCTCTCTTTCTCTCTCTTTCTCTCTCTCTTTCTGTCTCTTTCTCTCTCTCGCCCTCTCTCTCTCTCTCTTTCTGTCTCTTTCTCTTTCTCTCTCGCCCTCTCTCTCTCTTTCTGTCTCTTTCTCTCTCTCTCTGTCTCTTTCTGTCTCTTTCTCTCTCTCTCTGTCTCTTTCTCTCTCTCTCTCTCACCCTCCCTCTCTTTCTGTCTCTCTCTCTCTCTTTCTGTCTCTCTCTCTCTTTCTGTCTCTTTCTGTCTCTCTCTCTCTCTCTCTCTTTCTCTCTCTCTCTCTCTTTCTGTCTCTTTCTCTCTCTCTCTCTCACTTTCTGTCTCTCTCTCTCTTTCTGTCTCTCTCTCTCTCTTCTCTCTCTCTTTCTGTCTCTTTCTCTCTCTCTCTCTCGCCCTCTCTTTCTCTCTTATCCTCCCCCCTCAGTTCCTCTACGCTCTGCCTCAGAAGGAGGGTTACGAGTTCTTCCTGGGTCAATGGTCGGGACACGAGCTCCACTTCACCTCCCTCATCAACGTGCAGGTAAAGCTGTAACCTGACTCTGTGTGGTCTCTTTCACATTCCTGCTTTTCATCATCAGATGTTCAGTCAGTATTTCGTTTTCTGTCTCTTCCTGTTGGGGTTCAGATGCACGGTGAAAACGCTCCCAGTCAGATGATCCTCTACCACTACCCGGACCTGAAGGAGGAGAAGGGCGTGGTCCTCATGACGGCCGAGATGGACCCAAAGTGCATCGTAAGTCCTCTGGCTGCTGTGTTCACCTGAATGACCTCAGCTTGCTGCAGAGAGCATGTTTTATATGTATTTAAGGTTAAGACACATTTCAGCATTGGTAGATTCAAAGGACAAAGAAGTATTTGGATGATTTCTGAGAAGCTACATCCTTTCTATCGTCATCCTTTGTACAAAGCTGAGGGCTCAGGAACAGTTTCAAATACTGTGAGGATGTTTCGTGCGCCTGCTCTCTCTCTTTAATTTGCGCAGCAATTTTATGAATAAATAAAATAATAAAACTGGTCGGAAATATACTTAGGCGGCCCGCCCAGGTATCGTCTGTGAGTGGGAAACAGTGGGAACACCGTGAGGCTATTGCACAACCCACACAGCCTTACCAAACATGATTCAGAATATTGAGAGTGAATGATGTTTTAGTCTGTTTTGTGGAATCCACTTGACACAGTTTACGTGATATTACTATTACTATTGAGGTCACCTCCAACATTTAATACATTTCCTTTCTGGCATGATTCTGTCATTTGTAAATTTGCCTCAGTGCTTGTTTAAGTGTTTCACATCCTCAATGAATTTGAAAAAATATTTTTTTTTAATTTCTAAAATGTACACTTGTCTCAAGCTTTGCAAAAGTGTTTTCACACTTCCCCGCCACCGGAGTTTAATTTTTATTTTTTGGGCTTTTTGTGATGTGCACACTAACCACTAGGCTACCATCGGCCCATCAATGTTTTGTCTGTAAAATGTCGATCATTGTTTCACAAAAAAACAAGATGACACCTTTAAAATGTCCTCAGAACCATCTGGTATCTCTTCAAAGACTCCTTCATCCTCTCCACAGACCGTCCACCAGGCTCAGTGTTTGGCCAATCAGGTGCAGCTGTTCTACGGCACGCAGAGGCAGGAGACGTTCCAATTGGTCGAGACATTTAACCACCACCCTGCGGACTTCAAACACATGTCGGTGATAGCGGAGCTGGAGCTGAGCGGGCTGGGCTCAGCGGTCGCCACCGGAGGATCGTAGGGAGACGGACCGAAAGACGCCAAGCAGCTGGCGTGCTGCTGGATCCCCAGAGAAGAGACGGATACTTTAAATCACAAAAAGAGAGAGAGACAAACAGAGAGATGTGTGTTTGTCTGCTCAGACGTCTCCATCAGAACACACCGGGTTGAATTTAGGTCAAAGTATCTAAAAGAGCATCTTCTCACAAACTCTGTCCTGGACTCGCTCACATCATAACTTCGGCAACACGTCCTTTATTTAATCCGATGTATCATCCATGACCCCTGCTGTATCCCACACCACAAAGACTTTATGACCCCTGTAGCGACCCCGGCTAACCCACATGACCTTAAATAAATCATCTAAGTTACTTGCAGCGTCCATATTAGTTTCTTTTTTTTTCTCAGACCAGAGGGCTTGAGTGCATGTTGTCATAACTGCAACTGGGAAGTACGATATTTCTGAGGAGCACCTGAAGGCAGCATTCATGTAGTTTTAAGTGAGAGATTTATTTTTGGGCTTTTTATGCATTCATTTTAGAGAGGACAGTGGATAGAGTCAGAAATCAGAGAGAGAGAGTGAGTGACATGCAGGAAAGGAGCCAAGGTCGGATTCAAACCCGGGCTACAGCCTCTGTACATGGGGCTTGCACACTAACCACTAGGCTACCAGCGCTTCTGACTTCAGTTTTTAACTCAAGTTAAAGATAAAAGCAGCTGATGTTTCATTTCTTACTTTTATTGTATTTACACATGGAAAAAAACAAAACACATTGTGCAAAAGCCGAGACGCAGCGCTTCAGGGATGGTCAGATGCTCAGTCAAACACTTCACAGGATTCGTCTTCACACACACACACACACACACATTAAACAGACACAGAGATTTTTTTTAAATGTGTGTCTTTGAAGTCAGAAATCCTTTTCATTATCGTGGCATAAATGATCAACACTGATATTAAAACCTTTTCAATGAAAACAAGAAATCTAAACTAACATGTCACACCATGGAACTGTTTCATACCGTATTAGGACCACTGAAGGGAAAACACACAGAAGATGAAGGCAGGGCGGCTTTATACCGAGGAAAAAACTCAGAATATTAGAGGATAAAGTTGTTGAAGTAAAGTTGATAAAGTACTACATATCCCCCCCCCCCAAAAACAAAATTTTTGGAAGTTATTAATACATTTAAAATCTAAGAAGATAAGAATCTTGATTTTTACATTAAATAAAAAAATTCACCACCTTCAATAAATGTCATTAAAAAAGAAGAATCCAGTTTAATCAAGTCATTTATTGTTGAGAAAACTAAAAAAAAGAAACGTGTGTAAATTTTACAAAAATATTTCAAATTGTTTCTCAACTGTAACTTGAGAAGAAAAAAAAAACAAACTCTGACATTAAATCCAACAGAAACATTACCTCTATGTTTCAGTTACCCCACAGTGGCCCTAATTAATACAGCATCATATAACGTGGTTGTCACATGAATTAAAAGTATTTTGTCCCCTCTGACTGTCCATACTCTGATGACAGACCAACATGGCACAAATGCTGTACAAAAAAAAAACAACATCACAGAATTCATTTTTAGTCGGACCAAACAATAACGTGCTACGATTCTCACAATGTGTGCTACAGTATCAAAATCTTACAAAAAGTTCATTAAACATTTCTCCACTAACGTCCTCGTCTATCATCATAACTGCTCCTAACGTTGGCTGACTGCGACATACAGTACAGTGGCTGGACTCTCAGAACGGTTTATAAAATATAAAACACACACACACGACCTCTCTAAGTGTTTAAACATGACATCACAGCTACGTCTTCAACGGGAGATTTGTCCTGGTCAACGTTCAGAGCATAAAAAATAACAACATGGCAGAATCTCTGATGAAACCTCTGAAGTGCTTCATCCAATGATAAATCCAAGTATTTCCTCTTGTGTGCTTGTTAGTAACGTACAGAGTCGAGGATCAGCGGATGATCCTAATCTGAAATCTGGTCTAACAGGAGACTGGTACAGACGTCTGAAACCTCAGAGACCACTTAAGGAGGAAATAAGACACAAAGGAGAGTCATGGCGACGTCAGTAATGATCTCAGTTTTCACTTTAAACGTTGCGAGCTGCATCATGAAGCATCTTAATCAAGACCGACAAACTGAAGATGGATTACAAAGACTGGTACTCCATGTTCATGAGACAAGATGTCTGCTTCTCTCGAGCATCACGAGGAAATAAAAGGATGATAATACGTGTGGTGCTTGTTTTCAGAGTTCTGCCTTATGTAGTCCGTTCCTTTTATTGGACAGCACTCATTACTTTAAAAGAGATTCTGCAGCTTTGTAAAACTAAAGGAGATTCACCTCGATCGAGTGGGAGGGGGTGGTGACCTTTATTCTCTAAGATCAGTAACGATAATAGACCTTATGCATGTGACCGCTACTTTAGCTGAGTCCGTTACTATGGTAACTGAGTCTGTGAACCTAACCTGGTATAAAGCAGGTTTTGAACCCCGGGTTTCCCCCGGGTGGTGCTTATTGTTACTTCACCTGTAGGAATAGCGGGGCGTCTGGTTTGAACACTTACTTCAGGTCACAGCTAATGAACCAACTCTACAGATCGACTAGAAGCTGATTGTAGTTCACGACTGATTCTTCGTCTGGGCCACAGAAGTCGGTTAGCCATCAATGATGAAAGAAAGACTCAAAGAAACAGACAAATCCTTTTTTCTATCGAATGAATGCACTTTTTTTTTAGCTGCCTCGTTTTGACACAGAGCAAAGCAGATGCAACAGTTTGTCAGTCTCACGTTTCGTCATTTCTTTGAGCTTATCTGAGACTTGATGAAACCACAAAAATATCTGCTGAGGGCAGCGACACTCGAGTCTGTTGGCTAGTGTGATGAAAATACTTTTTAAATCAGACGCTGGTACAAAAATAAACCAAAGACCTCATGTTCAACACTTTCAACCCAGTTTGCCTCGCACCTTCACACCAACTCAAGTCTCTACATCGAGTCTCAACACACCTTTAGACTCCAAGGCAGAGTGGTTCAGCTGCTCCTTTGAGGCTTGATTATTCAAACATGAAGCTCCTCTTTCAGCTTTGAGAGCCACACTTAAATGTAGTTCTTTTGGACACAAAGTTACCAGATGTATCGGTCTCTGCTGCAGTCAAAGAAAAGAAGTCGGGTACATTGTTGTGCTTTTCTCTCAGAGCTCTCTGCAGCAGCGCCCTCTGCTGGTGTGTCTCAGTCTGAATGCAGACCTTGCCGTACCTCATGCTCCCCCGCTGTGATTCCCTGAGTGGCTCCTGTGCAGTCTGCTCTCAGTACATGGCCTCAGTGTCTCTCAGGCTTCCAAAGGACAAACTAAAAGTGCTTCCTAATCTCCTTGTGAGCCCGCTACCTTCCCTCTTCTTCTTCCTGTTCCAGTTCAACAAGGAGGCGGAGCTCTGGCCCTTAGCTGCTCCGAGCAGACGCTGCTGCCGTGTGTTTTCTTTATCACTGCCGAGGGAGAGCATAATGGTCCTCTTGTCCACCTGCTGACACGCACGCACGCACGCACGCACGCACGCACGCACGCACGCACGCACGCACGCACGCACGCACGCACGCACGCACGCACGCACGCACGCACGCACGCACGCACGCACGCACGCACGCACGCACGCACGCACGCACGCACGCACACACACACACACACACACACACACACACACACACAGGTAAACATCATGTTAGCTACAAAACCAATAACAGACCGAGCTGTCAAACACACTCACCGCGCCTTACCTGTGTGTCATGTGAGTGTAGTGTGATCACGCTGAGCTCCACTCCTCTGTCAGTACAGCTCTTCAGCATTTGGACCACCTCGCCATGTTTCGACCATTTACAGTCCTCCCCGTCTACTGCTACAATGTAGTCTCCCTCCCTCAGTCCAGCCTCCTGCACAAACAGGAAAGGAGTCAAATCTAATGAGAACAGCTTTGCTAATTGATGTGTATAAATCTGATAGAGGAGGTTTGTCTCACTGCTGCACAGCCGCCAGGCACCACTCCAGCCACCAGGACAGGGGAGTCTCCTCTGAGCGTCAGACCCAGTCCTCCCTCTCCCCGCTGCAGGCAGATCACACGCACTGGACCCCAACGAGCTCGTGCACAAAACACTGACAGAGGCCCCTGCAGCACAGAGAACAGTCATCTTCAACTCAACAGTCTTTAAATGATGTCTGAATTAGAGCTGTGTTTTCAGTCACTACATCTGACTCCTCATACAAAGGGTCTTACCAGCCTTTGGAAGATATCAGAAACTTGGACTGTGGAGAAGTTGGGGGGAGTGATGTCTGGTTTCTGGTGTGTTTGAGCTGTCGGCAGAAGAAAACACGATCTCTTAAATGAACAAAAACACACATGATTATCTTATCGATATGTCTTAAAGCAGATTCTGTACTTACACTGTATCTCTGGAGCCTCTGCGGTTTCGTCAAAGTCGTCCTCCCTGTCCAGCTCGGAGTATTTGTCCAAAGAGCGTTTGTGTGTGAGACAGAGCACGTCCTGCAGGATGTCCATCTTCCTCAGGATCTTACATAGACTGTGGACACGCATGGCCTCCTCGTGTCTGATGACCGCACGCCGCAGGTGAGCTTTACCTGCAAACATGTTGAGTAAAAACAAACATAAGTCTCCACTGCTGTGCATTTTGACTGGATACAAAACATATCCCTTCAACACAGGAACTCACCAAGCTTTCTGCTTTTTTCAGGATCCTGTAAAACCTGGATGAGTGTCGGTTCTGCAGGAACGTTGACGTAGAACTGGAGGAAAGCCTTCTCTGCTTCTTCATCACTGCCGTCCTCTGCAGACACTAGAGGACAAGACACAACAAGGTAATCTGTGTAGACACAAGTCTCTCTAACTTTAACAGATTTATTGAATCTGAAGAGGAACTATTTTCACTGCTAGTTATTGTAAACAGTAGAGGAGTTAGAGGTTAGTCCCAACATTGATTATCAAGAAGTGTTTTTGTCCCTCATTATTTATATTCAAATTCATTTCTGATCTTTCTTTTACTTCTTTTATGCTCAGAGTGTTTTTTGCACATTCACACTATGTCATGCTGCCCAAACAGAAACTGTTTAAGTTCAACTTCATATAACTTGAACAGTGTGAAGAATGAAATGAAAAGCTGTGAGTGTGACTTACATGTGTGCTCGCAGAGTGCTACAGCAGCGTGGTAATGTGAGAGGGCTCGGAAGTGTTCTGATTTGACCTGAACCATGGACGCCCACGAGAAGGGGACATAGTCCTTCATCAGAGGCTGCGTCATGGTCTGCTGCACTAACAGGTAGACGTCTGACACCTACAGGACACGGAAACAGCATGAGAATCACAGTGAGGTCAGCAGGAATCAACACGACACAGCCAGAGGCGTGCTCACTCACCCGCGCAGCCTCTTGTGCCAGGCGGAGCTGGGAGGTGAAGTGTGTGTCCCGTGTGGTGAGTGTGATGCGCTCAAACACACACTCCTGCACCTGAGCGACCATGAGCCGGACCAGCATGCAGAGCGACGGGCAGCTCATGTCCAGACTGGGAGCGTTGGAGAAGTTCTCTTTAAGGTAATTGAATGCACCTGAAGACACAAACACACATTTCCATTATTATATTTTTCATTTGGAGCATTTATCCAGAATAACTTCTCTGATCCTTCTGATGATTTGGGGGCTTTTCTCTGTAGTACACAGTTTATTGAATATTTTCAGGGTTTTCTTCTTCTCTACTCTTCTCCTGGCCACCATTCTGTTTCCGTCTTTTCAAACTAAGATGACAAAATGACAACTAGTTGCTGCCTTAAACCCTTTTAACACAAATGATTAGTGTAACCCAGGGACCTCTGGTCATTTGTAATAATTGTCGAGGACGTCTGTGGTTTTTATTTTATCCTGTTCAAATCAATAATCTCTGTGATTTGTAAAGTAAAAACTCCATGGTATAGACTATACTTCAGCACACACAGAGCTCCTCTGATAAAGGTAATACCGTCCCAATCAGCTTTCAGTAATTTGGTGTGGTATTTTTGTTTTTAAGAACGTTAGAGGCCTTTTTTGCTAATTTCTCCCCTCATACTAATGGAGGCAGTGCTGGACTTTGTAAATGAAGGTTTGGACAGCATTCAAAGTTATTTATTCAGTTATTAATGATTTCATTTGAAGTGTACCAGATGTTGACCTCTTCTTCTTGTCATGAAAGTCTGGCAGGCTGTACGCTGTAAAGTGTGATGCTGCCCCCGGAGACAAAGTGGTTAACATGCAGCTCCTCAATGTTTTCAATCAGACGACAGTAAATAGAAGTTAATTACAGGCTTTGTTTATCCTGTGTGATTTCGCTGATGTTGGGGGGGTAATTCCTAAATGACCAGAGGTCCCCGTGTTATACTAATCCCATGCGAATAGACATCGCTTTAGCCGTGTTTTTTGGAGGGAACTTTAACTTAAAAAACGTAAATATTCATAGCAGATGAGGTAACTGTCTCAGTTGTTGTTATGTAAAAAAACACATTTTGTTCTCATCGCGACCGTGTGCTTCAACAAAACAAAGGTGGAGCAACGTTGGGGTACGTTTGTGTTTCAGTACCTGCAGCCCTCTGAAAGGCATCGATAGCTTTGTCTATGCCGGCTGTTGCAGAGCGGTCCTGCCGTGCCCCGATCTGTGTGTACAGAGCACCGATGTTGAACAACACGCTGCCTTTCTCGAAGGCCAGCGTACGCTGACACGACGGGACGCCTGTCAGAGAATCGTACCTGAAAAACAAAAACACAGGATATAAAAAGTCTTAATGCATTCTGTTTCTGTATCATTCACCCAGCCGTCAGTCACTTAAGGTAAGGTGTGTAATCAGACCAGTGGGTAAGCTATCATTCATTAAACTGAGTCTGTTTCCCTCTCTAAGTTCTTTTAAACCATAAATCTTCAATGCTTTTCATGCAGGGTCTCACACCCTCCAGGTTTTACATTATTAAGTGCTCGTCGTGTCCTACCAATGGAAGTGCACACCCAGGTTCCTGTGAAGGGGGAAGAAGCGCTGGTCCAGGTAGTACAGCTGGTTGTAGTACTCCATCAGCAGCTCCAGGCCGGCCTGGTTACGACTGGGTGTACGCATGGCCTGTTCCAAAAACGACACATAAATACACATCAGAGGACACCACAAGTTTCTGATAGGATTATTTTAGGTATTTGAAAACATTCTAAAATCCCCTTTTCTCTTCTCTAAATGAAAAACAGATCAAACTAGATCAAGCTTTGTTTTGTCTGAAGTTTTATGAGTGGGTTTATGAACCTGTCTGAGCTCCATAAGCTCTTTGACTTCCTTGTCGTAGAGCGAGCTGTCCTCGCCGTAGTGCTCACAGATGAAGTCCTGTGAGGGGACAAAGAAGACACTTTAAGTATTCTCTCTAAAATAAAACACACTGCAGAGGAATTCACTGAACTGTGACCTGAGATATCAGCTCATCTTGACCATTAACAAATCAACTTTAAAGATAGAAATCACTTCATCTCAGATCTCCTTATCACTCAGTTTTCACATTAATAAAAAAATATTTAAGTTTTTATTCAGCTCTGAACTGAACTTATTCATGATGTTAAGTTTAAAGGCCAAAATGTGAGGAAAAGTAACTTTTTGTCACATTTTCTCACACAAGGAATGATGGGAAAAATCCAGTTTTGCAAATGCATTCTTATGCCACATGTAAGTTTATTTTATTTGCATCATTCGTTCATTTTTCTGCATTTAATTTGTTATTGGTTTTTCATGTGCACCCTCTACAGGTGTCGAGGCACAAGTCTATGAGTTAGTGTGCAGAGCGCACCCGGGAGGACGACGGGTCACAGCGCATAGCGTCATTAATGATAGGCATTTCCATTACATGCTTTTATTCATTAGAGCCAATACATGTGTTTTTTGGTTTAAATGTATTTGCAATAAAACTACCAGCAGTTTTAAACATCAACTCTCACTGGATTTATTTTTTGGATCAAGTCTGCGTGTGTGCTGAACTCTTCCTGTTCTTTCCTAAGTAGACGGGAGAAGTTACAGGACAAACTTACATTTTTACCACTTCAGTCTCAATGCATGACAAATGTGATATCTGAGAAATATAAACGCTTTACCTGGACAGAAAGGGTGAAGTCCACCTCTTTGGTTTCTTTTAATCCGAGTGGGATCATGGGAACGTTGATAGCCTCACTGTAAAAAGATGCAGCATGAAGTTAAGGTAGTTACACAGTTTTTATTATGTACCGTAAGTGTGTGTGTGTGTGTGTGTGTAATTTTTCATAGAATAAAGGTAAACACAAACATGTAAACACACACAGTTCACCGTCAGGAGTGCACTACTCTCCTATCTATTGGCCTTTAAACCTCAGTGCTTCATCCTGCTAATAAGCAAAGCTAAAGCCGAGAATTAACTTTTTAACCCCCCCCCATCCACCCACATGCAGCCCCACCCCACCCCATTGACAATGAAACACAAACACACACATGCCGCAGGGTCCTTAATGACAGTCTAATCAGGGATTGATCCCTCCCATGACCCGGGCGGGCAGCAAGGCCCCACACACACACACACACACACACACACACACACACACACACACACACACACACACACACACACACACACACACACACAGGTGTTTGTTCTTCCCTCTGAGTCTGCCTTCTCACCATAAACAATAGGAGAAGGAGCGAGACACCCAAGCCCTTCCAGAGAGGGGCCGTGGTCGAAGAAACTTTGCAGACATGTTTTAGGGACAGCATATATGTACAGAGTGAAATATTTGACCTTTGATACCCGCACCCCTTGGGGAGGCGTGTGCGTTGAGGGACTCTATCTTCAACTCTGGCAGAGCCTTGAAAGGTTAACCAATAGCAAAGCCCATTTGAGGGCTATGCAGAGATTCAGTTACATTTTAGATGTGCAGCTTCGTAACCACCAGCTGATACCTGCCAGATGGATACAGTGCATCCAGAGCTGCTGTTGGATCTGATATATCCAACAGCAGGAGGATTTTATGGATTATTTTGTACCCGGTAGTTAAGGCAGAAAGCGGTTGCTGTATAGGCCCCCTTGACATAAAGCGCACGTGGAAACACTGTCTTTGAATAATACTACTGAACTTCCTATATTTGATCACTATATGCACCGACACGGCTCACTTGTCAAAAATGTCCTCACTTCCAAGATCTAAAAATAACAAATTGGTCCCCACAAAGATAGAAGATCAAGAACACATACACACAGGGCTTAGTGAGAATACAGACATGACATAGACGGCTGCTTTCTCCAATTATACTTCTCATTAGACTAATGAGTGTGGACTGGAATTTTTGGAGCATAAAAAACAAAAACGGAGCAAGTGTGTGTGTGTGTGTGTGTGTGTGTGTGTGTGTGTGTGGTTGTGGTTGTGTGTGTGTGAGAGAGCTGTCTACCTGTCTGTCTGGTAGACCTCCATGTTGCTGTTGAGCTCCTCCAGCTCCTCTTTTAGCAGCTGCAGGTTGGAGTTGACAAAGCTGAGCTCCAGAGCGACCGTCTCCTTCACCTTGTTGTTGCTTGTTGCTCTGCAGATATTAAATCACACACACACACACACACACACAAAGTTACACATCAGTCAAGCACAATTTATTTTACATGGCAACAGAGAACTTTATTACAGACCCGGATAAGTCCTGTTAACCCTAACCCTTAAAAAATTGAAATCGAATGTTGAAATCTGTGTTGACATCGGCTAGATAGCTAACTAAACAAAGTGACATAGGCTACATTATGATGTGTTCAAGGTCGGCTCAGCACCACGGTTTTGCCCCATCGGGTGTCCTGCCCCACTGGTTCCGTTTCTGGTATGTGAGCCATTAGCAGCTGTACACAGATTACAGAAGAACTACAAGATCACGCGGGAATCTGGTGGAAACTTTGTTGTTTTCCAAGCAAATGATTATAAAGTATAGACAGTGGTATTGAGTAAGACTCGGATTGTTCAGGAGTGTCGATAAGGGTTTCAATATCAATACACATTCATGATCACTACCCCTGATGACGTCATAAAGGCACTCAGGAGTGGAGTTTTCTTTTGTAAAAAGTCTGTCTTGATCCCTCCCCTATCTCCACCCCCCATCCTTCGTCTGACTCTGCTCCTCTTCATGTCTCAGAGGGGAGGTTCTTAGCTCTGAGTAAAGCCAGCTCACACTGCTGGGGGGGAGGGGGGGGGGGGTAACTGAGATTTAAAACACACAGTGTTCCTGTAAATCTGAGGCATCGCTGGGATGCTGTGGTAACTTGATGATACACTCTGTGTTGAAAATGTGCTACAAGATAAAAACCCCCTTCATTATGCAATGTTTGGATTGTGCTAGCTCAGTGAGGCAGGACAAAGCAAAGTTTGTGTGAAGAAAGAAGAAAAGGAGCGACATCATCTACTCTTGTGAGATGGGACGTACTAATAAAAAGAGACAAAGAGAGACACAACAATGTCTCCAGTTTGAGTAAAGAGAAAGATTAAAGGTCTTGATGAGTCATTTGATGTTTCAGCAGCAGGTGGGAGATCTGGGGAGTAAAGACACACATAAGGTCTCAAGGGCAGAGGGAAATCTTGGCAAGACATAGCTGTGTTAAAAAAACAAGTCAGCTAAAAATTAACACTTTACTGACTGATAAGACAACTGAGAGATGAACATGAATATGAACACCTTTCAAACATCTCGTTCACAGGTTTTTAAGCTCATGTTAGCCTTCATGCAAAAGTTATTTGTGTCTAAGAAAAGGTGCGAAAAATGCTAATGCTATGCCAACTGGGAAAATCGGAGCCGATAACGACACTGATGTTTGTTTCAAGACTTCTTTTGGTGTAAAGGCCCTGACACACCAAGCAGACGGGAAAGAACTAGTGGTGACGAAGGCCGTCTGTAACGTCGCCTCACGATGCCTTTGTCTTGGCCAAAAAGTTACACTAGAACACACCGCAAAGACTACATCCTGCGTGTACTGCACATGCGTGAGAGGAGAGCTGGAGATATATGAAACCTCCCAACAGCCAATCAGAGAGATTCCTCTCACCAACCGCGCCGACCGACGCCAATTCAACATGTCGAATCGGCCAAAAAAAGGCAGACTGGGGCTGACGGGGCCTAAAGACTCCCACAATGCCAACATTTTCTCTCATGTTCAACAATAAGAACAAGTAAGAGTTTGTCCAATGGGTGACTTCATCTGCCCAATAACAAATCTCTTCTCTGAATCAGTAGTCAGGTGAACTAGATGCCAGTATTTCATAAATTTGGCACAACAAATTAACGCCGGCTACAGACAATTACATGCCACATTTCTTTGTCAATTTCTGTCAACAGGAACAATATCGACCGTGTCTTGTAACGGCCGATATAAGATCAGGTATTAAAATCGACTTGAGGAAAGAAAAATATTATCATAACATCTGTATGAAATTAGTAAATGATTTAAGATTAAAAGTTTGATTTATTTTGCTTCTGTCATGACCATCAGTGACCTCCGGAGAAACTCAGAGATGTGACTGTTTAATGCCTGACTCAGCACAGCTCAAACATGCTACTGAAGCTCACCTTTGAGCTCCTGGGAATAATTTTAATCTGTCCAGTTAGACCACTCTAGCTTCACTTCTCTCTTCATCTGTCCCTCCCCTCCCTTCCTTAGTCGCACACACACACCTATATCTAGGATCAAGCCAAGGGCAATGTGATTAGTCAGCTTTAAATGGGCTGCCAAATATCCCCTTCATGCACAAAGCCACTTGCACGCACACCACTCTTCAGCTTTTGAGGGGAAAATATAACTCTTTCTTCCTTTGATTATGCTCTGACATTAAGTATGAGAGAAGCTGTGAACTGTATTTATCGACCTAAAAGACACGAGTTCCAGGATTAAGTTGAGTTCCCTCTGAGAAACACAACCTGCAGCTCGCATCATGACGTCTCCATCAGCCAATCACCAATCTTCCTGAGTTACTTGTCAGTAATTAGCATCTTAACCTCCCCCTTACCCCCGTCCACTTCACACCCACTGTCACTCATACCACGACCCAGTTCTACAACAGTTTCAGAGTGACTGAAGTGAAAATGAAAGCAAGAACCTTTGTGTGTGTGTGTGTGTGTGTGTGTGTGTGTGTGTGTGTGTGTGTGTGTGTGTGTGTGTGTGTGTGTGTGTGTGTGTGTGTGTGTGTGTGTGTGTGTGTGTGTGTGTGTGTGTGTGTGTGTGTGGACTATTCCAGTTGACCGGAAAGGGGGAGGATAGAAGAAACAAAAAAAAAGGTCTGACGGTGCCAGACAAATAAGTGGGGGATGAGCTTGCTCTGTTGGGAATCTCTGCATGGGAACAGGACGGGAGGCGGACACAAAGCCGGCTGATTACAGGCCGGCGGGCTGTGTAGGGGTCCTCTTTGTCTCTGTGACCCATCGTCCCAATAGAAAAGGCAGGAGCGCTTGTTTTATTTCCCCTGAACTGAGTCATCAGCTTTTACAACAACAGGCTGGATCCTGTCTAAAGTGGAGTTTGAAGAGAAAGAAAGAAAAATAAACCTGAATGACTAATAAGAACGAGAAGTTTTGGAAGATCTCCAGTTGACTGATTCAGAAGGCGACGTCTGTGAGACAGGCTCTAATGGCTGCAATATAATCTAAAGGCAAAAATGTGTCTCATGAGGAACGCCTACTGAAAGTTTTATTCCCGCCACAGACAAGCTCACATTGTTAATCTTAGTATCTGAAAACACAGAGAGGATCCGTAACATCAACCTCTTAAAGCCCACCAGACTCCACTGCCAATGGTGAGTCTCACTTTTACCATAAGAAATAACAAAGTTCAAACAAACATAAACAAACTGACAGAAGCAGAAGTGGACCAACAACTTTTATATTTTGAATGTAGATTTGCTGCTTTAGACAACGGAGTGTGGAGGCTCAGAGGAGATCAATGTAACCCCTGTTTCTGGTTTTAAAAAGAGCATCTTAAACCGGGTGTACACTGTCTGATTTCAGCCCAACTTGGACTTGATTCTTGGGTCGTACGTCTTCGGTCATGAGGCAGAGCTGAGCCCGGCCTGATCAACTGCTCCCGACAGGTCGGATGGATTTTTGTTCATACTACTGCATAAAATTAGCACACTGACAATGGAGCCACAAGCCGAGACCCTGAATCCAGGACTCCCCCCCGCCACCCTTGATTTTACCTGCACAAACTGACAGGCAGCGTCTGAAATCACCATGGCAACAGAAGGCATGCTTGTTTAATGTGTCTTCCTCATCTGATCATGACAGACACTTAGGCAGGAAATATCTGCAGACTATTATGATTTAGCTTCTAGTTGGCTTGTGTTTAACGGTGATGCAGATTGTGTGTGAGAGAGAGTGAGGGCGTTTTTTGCAGACGTGTGTATTTGAGCCGTGCATTATTTAAGACAGACAACTGAACACAGGTTGAACTTATGTAAAGTAAGGGTTTTGGGGCCTTTTACACAGATTTTAAGATGTTAGATTGAACTCTTTGAATTAATTGTATGGGGGGTATTTTTCACTTTTCCTGTAGATGTAAAGAATAAAGTAAAACATCAAATAAATTACAGTGATAATCATTGTAAGTGCTTATAATATGTAATATCCATCCATCCTATAATGTGAAATCTTATCAGCTGCAGCAGAGCAGGTCCTGGGATAGTACTGAGGGGTGCTCTTAGTGTCCTTTAATTAAACACGCTGTTGTTTTCTGTGTTGATCTAATTAGATTCTGACACGACGCCACAGAGGAGGAAGAAAGCAGCTCCCTGGTTTAATGAAGTTACTCCTCCTTCTCCTCCTCCGCCTCGTACTCCCAAGATGAATCTTTATGAGTTAAAGGAACGGCAGCAGATTCACTGCAAGGGAGTTTGACACAGTGGTCTATTCATGTTTCAAATGTTCTCAAAGCCACCACAACAAAAGTGTAGACCTAATGTATGCACATATATTAAACGTGAACTTGAAGCCTGTGTAATAAGCTACTTCTGAGGGAGTGAGAAACATGAAGAGTCTGAAAACTTGAGGAGAGAGAGAGGGAGAGAGAGAGGAAGAGAGAGAAAGTAAAGGCACAGAGAGATGAAGGGAAACTGGAGGGGATAAAGATGATGCTAATGTTCTCAGAGAGAATACTTTGAAGTTCTGCCACCATTTCTTTTATTTTTTTCCACCTCATTTCTTCACCAATAAAACTCATGTGTGCTGCTGTGTGAATGGACGTTTTCAAACTCAAGCCAGGCAGCCTAACTTGGACTTGTTGTTGTAAAAGTATCCTGTGGTCAGTTACTGTTTTGTACAGAAATTAGGGAGAGGAAACAGGAGAAACAGACATGTTAAGAGAGGACACCCGAGCAGAGGGACTAATACATGTGTGTTCACACAAGCAGAGCAATTAAAGTGGGGAGGTGATGCTGTGTGTGTAGTTTGGAGGGCAGCGATCTCTGACCTTTTCCCATCACAGGACACCAAAACAAATGTGACAGAGCCAGCAGGCTGACAAAGAAAAACCAACACAGAAGAGACCAGAGAAGCATTCATCATCTAAAAGACTTCCCTAAAAGTCAAAAAATACCATCAAATCTGGAATATAAGTCGCACCGGTACATAAGGTCTGTTTTGTGGGGGTCTCCTGGGGGGAAAAACGTAAAATGTCTTCCTGCCTGATGATTTCTATTGCATTCAGCAAAGTCCACAATGTGCAGTTTCTGTGCAGCTGTGCCGCTCTTTTAGTCCCGTCTTATTTTGCTTTGTAGATTTGCACTCCTACTAGCTACAGTACAGTAGTTGAGCTCCCAGCCTACAGTGAAAGTTCGGAAGTACAGACCCCACAGCCTGCGAGTGGTGGTTCCCACCTCCATGAGCCAATGAGCCAAATGAGCCAATCAAAAGAGCACTACACAAGGTGTATTTACCAAACAGTCTACCACCGTTTTTGTTTAAATGCAGGCTAATGACTAAATTTATTCAGCACCATCTGCAGACTTATCATAGGATTACTCCAACATACATTTACTTCAGGATCTGAAACTTTGCCCACGTTTACCCCTAAATCCGGGTTTTTTTTTCAGAATCAAAGCCTCTGTTTTGACGGTTCAGAACCGAAAGAGTCCTTATGGGTGTTTGTTGATGTGTTTAAGGGTTTTATGAGATTTTATACAACATACATTGTATTATCTTGCGCTGTCGCGAGAGAATCTGTATAATAAACGAGGGAAGTCCTTTGTCTGTCCAGCTGAGCTCTCTGTGCGCAGCCTGTGGGTGTTGACGGACGAGGGCGCATGGAGCTGTAACAGATCGGAGCCAACACACAAGGTCTAGGTGCCTAAACAGGTGAAACGCAGACCATGTCCATGTCTAGCACAGCTATTAAAGCCTAACTTGGACTTCACCAAACATTGTTCCGAACACCACAAACATCATGCTCATGACCCTGCAACTCACCTGAACAGGTTCTCTGCCCCGGCTCTCATGCGCATCTCTTTGTTGATCTGCTGGTTGATGCGAGCTCGTCGGTGCTGTAGTTTACTGCGCTGAGTCTGAGCAAAAGGGTCGCATCCCTATACAGAAAATAAAGAACACAAAATATATGAATGAAAGCAGCAAATCTGGCTACTGAAAGAGCTAGTGGATCGAATTCCACTTCTACTTTAACTGTTTTCTGATATATTTAATGTTTTTGCAGAGGAAGAATACAAATAATCACCCGATGACCGTCCTCACTCACAACTCGTGATATCTTCAAAATGTGTCGCCTTTTGAATTGTTTGATTTAGAAAGTGTAGATTACAAATGACAAGCTATGGCCTAGTTATATTTCAATCTTCCTGCCTCACAGAGCGATAGCATTAAAGAGCTGAGGATTAATAAAGGAATCCCCCATGTTGGTGAAATTACAGCCAGGTTTACTGAGGTTCTCCCAGACGGCTGCAGATTGAAAAGACAATCAGAGGATCAGTTCAAGTTAATTAGAGAGATAAAACGTGACTCTCAAACAGGTACTGTGACACGGTGAATTTACTTGGTCTAGTCTGGGTACTTATATGAAGAATGTGAAACTCTTTGATCTTGTAGATGTCGCCCTTGAGCACCAGCTTTAAAACAAACTGCTGTTTGGCGACGCCTCCGCTAACCATATTTTAGGCAGTACCAGGCGCAGAAACTGGTGCTTGTATTGATCACAGAGCAAGTTTTCCCCCCTCTGTATCCCCTTTGGAGGTAGTAACAGAGGCGAGACGGGGGAGTGCAGCGCTGTGTGTGTGTGCATGTCTGACTGTGTGTGTATGTGGAGCATAGCCGTGCCGTGCTTCCTCAATGCCGAAAGCAATGTGAATCCACAGACCCTCATTGCAGAATCAATATGACTGTACAAAGATGTGATGATGACTGAAGTAGTTACAGCTCTTTTACGAAATAAAGCAATCTGAAAAGGGCGATTGTCTTTCCCTCTTCACTCTGCTCCGCCTCTCTCCCTCCCTGAGCAAAAACTGAAAAACCACCTACAAAACTAAATACACACAGTTTGTACTTTGTTAAGCAAGAAAGGAATATTTTCTTAGTTCTGTTATATTTAAGGAGCTGCCCACAGCGGGGGCCACAGTAACTTTGTATGTACATGTTGACATTTTGCCCATGTGGATTTAACTCAGAACGGACTTTGTTTTTGTTATTTCATTACAAAAACAAATGTTGAGATATGAATCTTGGTCCTTATCGCTCAGTCCTACGTGTGAGCAATGCCAAAATTGCTCCTCTTGCAAAATACCTCGGCTTTATCGCTCAATATAGCACGCACTGAGGAATTAACCATGACACTGCTTGAACATCTTAATAAAACGTGGAAGAAATTCCCTTTAATCCCTACTCAGAAACCCATAGCATTTTAATAGTACATCTCATTGGTGGCCTTACACTTCACCCTGGACAGAGAGCCTTCTGAGAGGCTTACTTCAGGGCACAAAGGAAAGCATGCCAAAGATGATGGGTGTGTCAAAGAGCGTGTCAGGTTGTGATGACACTGAGAGTGAAGAGGAGGAGAGTGGTGGGGATGATAAACATGGGAATCACCCAGTTTGAGAATCTTTCCCACAGAGGGATCATTTGTTGTTTGTTCACACAAAAAGGACCTGGTTTAAATGTCAGAGCGTCTTGATTTCATTTCAGCTTACCCACAGCTGATTGTTAAAGAACTGCTCACTTAATCCCACAAACTATCATAGAATGTACCTCTGTTTCACTCTGAAAAGGTAAACACATGTACATTAGATGGTCGATAAAGCAGCTGCAGAGTAAACATTCAGCATACTCCCTTCTCTTATCCCTGAGCCTCCTTTCTTCACCTTCGCCTTCCCCTGTGTACAGATCCTCATTTTTCTCACACTCTCTCTCCCTCTGTCTTTTTTTTCTTCTTTCCCTCTCACCCAGTTAAGTTGTTTGTTTAGCATGCATACGTCAAAGTAATCCTCGGAGTGCCTGTGTGGATTAGACTTTCTGGCCGAGCTCCCACCTCTGCTCTCACCGACAGAGGATGGAGGCGGATCGACATCTGTGCATTTAAGTTAAAAAAAAAAACCTTGGATGTCCTGGCGACTGTCTCTGAGCATGAATCTTTAATGTTCAGCCATAGAAAACAAACATGTGAACGCACAACAAGCAGGAAATGAGGTGTCTAATTCATTGCACCGTGTCTGAAATCCATATTTCCCCAAAACAAACTAAAAAACATCCCTCAGGACTCAATATTAACTGTGATCATTTATTCTTTAAGCTTCTGTCAGGTGCTTTCATCGTGTGCCGATCTTGGGAAACCCTGTGGACTTAATGGTGCGTCTTATCTCTTTGCTGATCTCCTCTAATGCATGCCTAAGGAGTGCGTTATGACACAAAACCTCCACGTCATCTTTTTGTTTTTTGTTTTGATTGAGAACTCCTCACATGAGCTTTAAAAGAGGTTCAAGGTTTCTTTATTGGTACCTAGAAAGGTAAATGTGTTGTGCAGACAGGAGATTCGGGTGTTCCAATTATAAAAGAAGAAAAGACAAAGGACGCTCAAGACCCGCTGCCGGTCGCTGCATGAGCGTTCATTACATGTCATCAATAAAATGTATTTCAAAAAGAAATCTCTGAAACTCATGGGCGATGATCCACAAGATGGACAGCTTTCAGTATCAAAAAATCCCGGAGTGTTCTGTCTGTATCTGACTAACATGACTCAAAATTAAACACAAAGTCAGTAAAGTAGCTGTATGGGAAAACTGGGCCTAGTGTAAGTGTGCCCTTAAAGCCTCAGTGTTTTTCGTCCATATTTGAAATGCCCCTGCAATAACTGCATTACTAACTGACACTTTCTATTTTCTGTCCTCGTTGTCCATTGTGTTTCTTTTGTAAACAGACACATAAAGAAATGTGTAAATTAGATTTTGAAAGAGTGTTTTTTAGTATGGTGGTTGGTATTGAAGTCTAATTTCCCAAAAGTGAGGTAACCATAACTGATAATACCATGATTATTACATATTATGCACAGTGAGATGCGGTAAGTGAGTAGATGTGTTTTTCCCCTCAAAATGCCTCAGCTTATGAGGGGAAAACAAAACAACAAACAAACAAAAAGGACATTAAGGAAACATGCTATGTTGAAGTGCTGGCTTCTCTGACAACAATGCAGCAGCCAGTATGTCCTCCTTCTAACTTTAGATTCTGCTCCTGAATGCTCTGGATTTGTTTGGACCAGAGAAGGTAGGCGCTTTTAAGTCACCCCCACACGGCCGTTTTGGACGCCCCTCAATTTGTCAGATATGAGAGCAGTTATCAGGTCAACAGGTGTTGCAGCGATGGAAGCGGTCAAGAGAAGTGGTTCAGATAGAAGTGATTGTACCCGACCTAAAAAGCCTCTGCATGTTTCTAATAAACTCCACGAGCAGAAACGTGCTCAAACTAGGATCAATATTGGAGATGCTTTTGAAAAATGGAGAGAGGTTAGAACACAGAAAGGTTTACAGACCCATGCAGAGCTGGATAAACACTGAAGCTTCAGAGTCCACCACATGGTGACCTGAGTGAGCATCCACTCTAGAGAGGGGGGGGAGGGAAGACAGCTCTCTACAATGTTTAGAATTCAGACTGCAGTTTTAACCCATTTTAACCACTAGGTGTCAGAGTTACAGACTGCTCCTTTAATTTGAAAGTATAAACTCCACATTAAAGGGGCCCATTTTTATTCTGTGCACTACAGAGCTCACTGTCAGTCACCAGATTGTTACAGTGCTGTTTGTAGCTCTCAAAACGGCATGGGAAGCTTGTCACAATAAGAGTAAAATTACAACAAGTGACAATAAATAAGTTGTTCTTATATTATCATTGGCTAAAGTGAGTTTCGAAATATCTGCATATTCGGATATCGGCAAAAAATCCAATATTCTGCATCCCTAGTTTTTTGTCTTTTTCTAATAATGTGGATAAAATAGAATATTCTAGGACAGGTACACCTTTATACATAAGGCAAGTCGTGATCTGCTCATACACTATCTGTGTTTTTATCACGCAGAAAAGAACCAGACAATAATATTTGCGTTCTAAGGACCTCAGCCTGGAATCTGTTGCAGAATGACTTCAAACTCAAAGAGCTGGTGTCCTTCTAAAATGAAAAACTTGTTAGCAGATTCTAAAGGCTGTCGATGTTTTAAGCCTGACTGTCTCCCAGATTTGACTCATAGATGTTTTTTCCTCTTTTAATGCGTGTCGTACTATGTCTATCTTTGGGTCTCTGTCTGTAACTTTGTGTTTTTTTTCCTGCTGGCTGCCTCGGCCATGCAGGATCTCTCTTGGAAAAAGGATTCTTAATCTCAATATTATAGGACATACCTGGTTAAATTAATCATCTTAAGGGGGGTCAGGGTCTCTGGATTTGGTCCGTTTGCCTGCATTTGCCTTCCTCTTGATTTCACACAGACACAATGGTGATTTAGAGATCTCCAAGAGTGTGTGTGTCTGTGTGTGTGTGTGTGTGTGTGTGTGTGTCTGTGTGTGTGTGTGTGTGTGTGTGTCTGTGTGTGTCTGTGTCTGTGTGTGTGTGTGTGTGTGTGTGTCTGTGTGTGTGTGTGTGTGTCTGTGTGTGTGTGTGTGTGTGTGTGTCTGTGTGTGTCTGTGTCTGTGTGTGTGTGTGTGTGTGTGTGTGTATCTGTGTGTGTGTGTGTGTCTGTGTCTGTGTGTGTGTGTGTGTGTGTGTGTGTGTCTGTGTGTGTGTGTGTCTGTGTCTGTGTGTGTGTGTGTGTGTGTGTGTCTGTGTGTCTGTGTCTGTGTGTGTGTGTGTGTGTGTGTGTGTGTGTGTGTGTGTCTGTGTGTGTGTGTGTGTGTGTGTGTGTGTGTCTGTGTCTGTGTGTCTGTGTGTGTGTGTCTGTGTGTGTGTGTGTGTCTGTGTGTGTGTGTGTGTGTGTGTGTCTGTGTGTGTGTGTGTGTCTGTGTGTGTGTGTGTGTGTGTGTGTGTGTGTGTCTGTGTGTCTGTGTGTGTGTGTGTGTCCGTGTCTGTCTGTGTGTGTGTGTGTGTGTGTGTGTGTGTGTGTGTGTGTGTGTGTGTCTGTGTGTGTGTGTGTGTGTGTGTGTGTGTCTGTGTGTGTCTGTGTGTGTGTGTGTGTGTGTGTGTCTGTGTCTGTGTCTGTGTGTGTGTGTGTGTGTCTGTGTCTGTGTCTGTGTCTGTGTCTGTGTGTGTGTGTGTGTGTGTGTGTGTGTGTGTGTGTGTGTGTGTGTGTGTGTGTGTGTGTGTGTGTGTGTGTCTGTCTGTGTGTGTGTGTGTGTGTGTCTGTGTGTGTGTGTGTGTGTGTGTGTGTGTGTGTCTGTGTGTCTGTGTGTGTGCGTGTGTCTGTGTGTCTGTGTGTCTGTGTGTGTGTGTGTGTGTGTGTGTGTGTGTGTAGCCTCACCTTTCGGATGCTCCCGCTGTGACTGCCGTCTGTGGGTAACGTTAACGGCAGGTCGTCATCCGAGGCTCCGTCTGACAGAGACATCTCAGACTCTCTGTGAAGGGTGATGGCAACATTTATCAACTCACCGTTCAGTCAAACTTGTAAAAAAACAGCCTTTAGTTTAAAAACAATTCCCTTAATGTGAGATTCACTGAATAAAAATGCCCAAAACGAGCCGTTAAGTTAGCTAACGGTTACGAGCCACTTGCCTTGTCGCAGGTTCCTCCATCGTGAAACAACAACAAAAGCGGCCAAAAAGCTCCTACATCTCTTCCAACTTTGTACAGCTTACAAGTCAACACAAGACTCCAACAGTATGTTCAAAGTAAAAAACTTTTACAGCCCTCTAAACAAGCTAGCTCCCACTTGTTTCTTATTTCAATTTGATACCACAGCCACCTCCTCCGCTCCGCTCCCCTGTTTCTGAGCTTACCCAGGGAGGCGGGGCCCTAACGGGCAGGAGCCGGCCAATCGCGTTGTTGGTTTAAAGACGGACATATGCTTTGACCAATCAAAAGGAAGATTAATACCGAATGACAACTCGAGCTGACCAATCACAAGTTTCTCGAGGCGTCCCCCTACTACTCCGCGGGCCGGTTGCCACGGCAACGTCAGGGCTGTGGCTTGTGTGTGTGTGTGTGTGTGTGTGTGTGTGTGTGTGTGTGTGTGTGTGTGTGTGTGTGTGTGTGTGTGTGTGGGCTCCAAAAGGATAGTACAGCAGGCTCCTCCTCCTCCCCGTGGGAACGAAAACATGAATTGAAATGATTGTTTTTAATTTGTTTTATACGGAGATTCCGATGGTTATACTTTTCTGGATATAATACACTTCCAGTTAAGGGAAAAGACCATCTGCAGGACTTTCTACAGTTCAGAAAGTAGAAATTAAAATGATAAATCTCACTTTAGCGCAGAGTAGGCCTATCTATGGCCTATTTAATGTTTCAGACCTCACTGTGCATCCAAGGTTACATTGGCTATGGTTTAGGATTTAAATTATCCTTTGAAAACCTAAGAAAGGATTTTAGGGTTAGGTTAGGCTCTTAAATTGTGATATATGGTTTATATATAATAATAATAACTTTATTTAAATAGCAACAAAGTGCTTTGACATACAGCAAAAGCATTACAAAAGAACAAAGTAAAAGAAACCATGAACATAAAAACAGCAAGAATATGGACAACGCAAAATAACCAGAACAACAAAAGAACCCAACAGCAAAATAAAACCCAACAAACATATTTAACACAACCATCATAAGAAGCCAGGCAGCACAAGCTGAGAGCAACAGGACCACAGATTTCAGATGACATAAGAAACTAAAAGCAAATAAAAATAGATAATAGCAATAAAAATGGTGATAAGGATTAAAAAAATGATAGTAAGTAAGTTGTGGTAAAAATGAATAAGAGCCATAAGAGCAGTTAAGGGAAATAAAACAGTAACTTGAGATAAAAGAGACAAACAGGGAATAATAAAATCAACAGCAGGATGCAGTTTTTAAAAGAATAGTTGGCGATATGACAACATTGAGAATAAGTAGAATTAAGACGACATCACATAAAAGCAAGTCTATATATATCAAACAGAGTGTTTTGAAGAAGAGATTTCAAAGAATTGACTTATTGTTGTGAGTATATATTTCTTCCTGCTTGTTTACAAAGTCACATCCTGTCCTGGAACAGTTTAATTTAAAATCAAACTGGGACCAAAGTAAGCTGCGTCCATCCTGCTCGCCCCCGTGCCGTTTAAATAGAAACACATTTACACTTCTTTTTCTTTTAGCTATACGCCTACATTTGCATGTCTCTCTGTGCACATTACACACGTTGAGGTCATTTGAATGATCTCAGATTGAAAGCGTTTTGTGCTCGGTTCACAAATTTGTAATGTAAGGACGTTTAGATAGAATATAGTGGACTAAAAATGCTCCATGATCAAACGTAACTCCTTCACAGCTCAATGTTGTTGGACAGACTGGTTTAGGCATAATTACATAACCCATTCAATTGTTGTTGTTGTTGTTTTTGTTTTACACGTTTCTGTTTGTTGTTTCTGTCAGGCAGAAGGTTGCTGCTCCTCATCAGCGCTCCGTAATCTATCAGGCCATATCTCCATATGGCAGATCCTCCTGTCCCTGTCACTGGCCAAGCAGTTAATTCATTTCCTAGAAATCAATAACTGTGTTCACACAGGCAGGCAGGCAGGCGGTCAGCTGCAGCTCCCCGCTGTTTAACTTTTTTGGCCGCAACCTTGAACTTTAGTGCTCCTTTAAGACCTGCTCACCTGCGGGGATTTTGCAGGACACAGGTGATGTTTGGATGGATTAGCCAGCATTTGATTGTAGACGGACCTCGATGCAAGTTAGAGAGAGAGAGGGAAAAAAACACAAGTTGAAGACTGAGTTTGACATGCTCATTAGGTTAACTGGTGACTCTAAATTGCCCGTAGGTGTAAATGTGAGTGTGATTGGTTGTCATGATGGATGGATGTGATTTTTGGGACATTTGGTCAGAGAAAATCAAAGAAATACAAACATTTGATGTGTTTTCTTCGATCATTAACCAGGTCCAGTACTTTACTCTGTTTTCATTGTGTGATGAGTTCAAATGCTCCAGCAAAAATCTTTATGTTTTTATGTTTACCTCTACTTCTGGTGTACGGTATTAAAGCAACAGTTAAGCTGATGTTGTCACTCGATATTGACAAACTATTCACTTAGCTCCAAGTAAAACTAACAGTATAAATGATGCTGTTACTATTCTGTATTAGTGTAATTTTTTAACACTCCTTTCCAAGTCAATCACTTTAATATTGGATCATTATTACCGACAGATTGGTTGAGATTAACCAGCTGTATTTGAAGATGCAGAAAAAAGGTGTTAATGAGTGTTAGTGTTCATAAGATGGAAGAATATGAATGAAAGTTGACTGTTTTATGAATGTTATAGTTTGTTTTTAACGACTGGCTCCTTATTTTGAACGTGATTTCTGATCAGTTAAAATGCACATTTTACACATCCTCATGTCTAAAAGTTCACTTCTCTGCTTGAATATCAGTTTAATTTCCAAAACTTAAACTTGCAGCTGCACCCGCCTCTGCAAACTAAAGAGTGTCAGGTTAGGAAAGTGTGAAGATAAAGGTGCACTCATTAGAAGCTCAGAGCAGGCGTCTCCCATACAGAGGCTGGGTCAACCACCACTCTTCGACCATTTAGTGCAGGTCGTCCCCCACTCTCTCCCCCACATGCACTGTCTCTCTTCAGCTGTCCAATCATGTAAAGGGAAAAAGCAAGACAAATAATAATAATCTAAGACAGAGTGTGATATCGACAGTCACATTTGCAGGAATACAAACACAGGGTTCTGCAGAGAGCTCAAGAAGTCTCCAAAATCATAAGTATTCTGCTGCCTGGCCACAAGAGGGCGCTTGTACCCTTTTCAAATCAGTAAATATCTCACTGTAAAAGGCATGTCCAGTCAAGTTTGGGTGTTTTAACATATTTTAACCATATTATATAATATTTTATTTAGAGGAATACTCAAGAAAAGCTGCCGAATAAATGATTTCAACTTCAACTTAAAAGATCTGAGAACTTCTTCCCCGCTGATTTAACTCTTATGACTTCATGTAGTACAAAGAAAAGCATTATTTGATCGGAAAAACAACTTGTTAACAAACCTCTCACTGAATAATTAGGATGGTAGCATGCTCACTGAGCTGCAGGTATAGGAGCTGCAGTCCTTTCTGATGCCTGCAGACGCTCAGGTGTTGAGGAGCAGGACAGTCAGGACGAAGCTGCTCAGGTGTCAGGAGGTCTCACTGAGGCGAGCAAAGAGGGGGAAGGTTTTCTTAATTTTTTTGGAACAGATGGTTACCTGAGTGTGCAGGGTCGCTCTCAGTCCTTTCATTAGCTCCTGTGTCATGAACTTCTTTAACGGGAGGGGAAGTGGACAGCGGATCAACCACAGGAATGTGGGGCGTCGGAAATACTCCAGACAGAGCCGGTACTTTGAGGTGATTAAATATTGAGACATGGTCTGGTTGTGAAGTGTGTGCTGTCCAATTAAATACATCTTTGTCCAGACGTCAACCTGCAGGAGGGATTTTCATTCTGTTTGCTTTGTTAGGTAGATTGACTGAACCCTGAAGGAACTACTGAGAACAGACTCGTCAGAATCCGATCCTTAAAGTAACAATTTATTGAAGATATAACTCAAGATTTTCATCCCTCAAAACAATAATAAAAAACGTTTGTCTTATGCTGTTATCACAATAAAAAAAAAAAAACATTGACTGGCATGCTAACGGATCTTAATGGATGCACCAGGAGCTAGACGCTAACCTTAGCATGCTAACCTGCTCTCACTGGTAATGCTAACAAGCTGAAGTAATAATCTGTAATTCTTACCGTCTACCAGACAAGGTAGAATAGCTGCTGATCCTATTTTTGGAGACATAAAGGATGCTGAGGATAAGGGAAAACCTTATGCAAACATGAAAACGACAAGAACATCTAGACCAAAGGGAAGTGCTTTTGCCACAAGTGTAGCACCTTCTGCAAATGAAAAGACACATGATCATGGTAAAAACTCGTACTCCTCTACATGTTACACAGGCAGTGCTTTTCAGAAACCATGTGTGTACTGTGAAAAACAACATACACTGGCAGAATGTCACAAAATCAGAAATCAGCCTTACAAGGAAAAACTTGATTTTCTTAAAGGCAAAGGTTTGTGCTTTGGATGTTTGACATCAGGACATTTAAGTAAAGACTGTAGAAAAAGAGCTTCATGTGAGTTCTGTTCAAAGAAACACCCAAGCATGCTTCATTTCACAAAAGAAGAAGATAATGAAAAGGTTGACAGCAGTCAGAAAAACATCACAGAAAAGACTACAGCTGATGAATCAACACACAGCTCAGGTGGGACCTGTGGAGCCACTGGGGCCGGAACAGACAGTCGTGTTTTGTTGATTGTTCCTGTGTGTGTCAAGTCAAAGAAAAGCAACAAGATAATAGAGACTTATGCATTCATGGATAATGGAAGCCAAGCCACATTCTGCTCCGAGGAGCTAATGAGGCAGCTTGACCTTGAAGTTAAGAAAACTCAGATCCTGCTTTGCACAATGGGCCAGGAAAAGTTAGAGCCAAGCTACCATCTTACTGAATTAGAGGTGTGTGGTTTGAAAGAGAACATTTACATTGACTTACCCGAGATTTACACTCATAAAGACATTCCAGTTTCCAAGGAGAACATTCCAGTGCAAGAGGATTTGGAAAAGTGGCCACATCTTCATGGTATTCAGGTGCCACAGATTGATGCAGACATTGGTTTGTTAATAGGATGTGATGTGCACAAAGCTATGGAACCGTGGGAAGTCATTCACAGTGAAGACAACGGTCCATATGCAGTTCGAACTGTCCTAGGCTGGGTAATTAATGGTCCTCTCAGGAGAGATGATTGCACTACTTCATCTGAAAGTGAACTCAGTGTTTCTGTGAATTGCATTTCTATTGCTAATGTAGAGAACCTCCTAGTGCAACAGTTCAACCATGATTTTCCAGAGAAAGCCTGTGAAGAAAAACAAGAAATGTCACGAGAAGATATTCAGTTCATGAACTCTGTTAATGAAACAGTGAAAAAGGTTGATGGACACTACAGTGTTGGTCTTCCTCTGAGAAACAAAGACACAAAAATGCCTGTTAACCGCAGTGTAGCTGTCCAGAGAGCAGAAAACCTGAAAAGGAAACTTGTCAAGAACAGAGACTTTCACAGAGAATATAAAGACTTCATGTCTGACCTGTTAAGCAAAGGCTACGCAGTTAAAGTATCACATGAAAAGACTGTGATTGAAAATGAGAGAGTTTGGTATATACCTCATCACGGGGTGTATCATCCACAAAAAGGAAAACTTTGTGTAGTCTTCGACTGTGCAGCATCATATCAAGGCAAGTCACTGAACGGAGAACTATTGCAAGGTCCAGATCTGACCAACTTACTGGTTGGAGTGTTAACAAGATTTAGACATGACCGCATTGCTTTAATGTCAGACATAGAAGCGATGTATCACCAAGTAAGAGTACCACCAGAAGACAGTGAGCTCCTGCGGTTCCTCTGGTGGCCAGATGGAAACATAAATGAACCTCTTCAAGAGTACAAGATGGTTGTGCATTTGTTTGGTGCAACATCCTCCCCCAGCTGTGCCAACTTTGTGCTCAGAAAGACAGCTGAAGATGCTAAAGACAAGATGACACCTGCTGCAGTAAAAGCTGTTGTGAACAACTTTTATGTAGACGATTGTCTTCTATCGGTGTCAAGTGAAACACAAGCATGTGCTATGGTCAAAGATTTAACAACAGTGTGTGAGAGTGGAGGATTTCATCTTACAAAATGGATGAGTAACAGCAGAGTTGTACTCGCATCCATTCCTGACACAGAAAGAGCAAAACAGGTTAAGGATTTAGATCTTAGTCATGATGCTTTACCTGATGAGAGAGTCCTAGGAGTCAACTGGTGTACTGAGACAGATGTTTTTAAGGTTAGGATAAATGCAAAGCAAACTCCTCAGACAAGACGTGGCATCCTCTCATTTGTAAGTGCCATATATGACCCTTTGGGATTCTTGTCACCTGTCATCCTTCCAGCAAAGATGATTCTGCAGGAGCTTTGTGGCAGAAAAGTCTCCCGGGATGAGGACATTCCCACTGAACTGGCTAAAAGAGCACAAATGTGGATTTCGGATCTTACAAAGCTTCATGGTTTCACAGTGGAGCGGTGTTTGAAACCGATTGGATTTGGAACAATCACATCAGCACAATTGCATAATTTTGCTGATGCCAGTGAGAAAGGTTATGGTGTTGTTACCTACCTTCGAATAACCAATGAGAAAGGAGAAACTCACTGTTCATTCATCATCAGCAAGGCCAGAGTTTCGCCACTCAAGCAAACAACAATTCCGAGGCTGGAGTTAACAGCAGCTGCTGTTGCTGTTAAAATAGACCGGCTCATGAGAAAGGAGCTGCAAATGCAGCTTGAAGATTCTGTGTTTTGGTCTGACAGCACCACTGTGTTGAGATATATTGCCAGTGAAAGTGTTAGATTTAAAACCTTTGTTGCAAACAGAGTGTCGCTCATCAGAGACAACACAAAGACAAGTCAATGGATGTATGTATGTTCTGAGCTGAACCCAGCTGACCATGCATCACGAGGTATGAATGCAGACAAGTTCATAGAGTGTCAAAACTGGATTTGTGGACCAGAGTTTTTGTTAAAGGACAACAGACATTGGCCAGTTTCACTGGACATGAGAGAAATACAAAAGGATGATGTGGAAGTTAAAGCAGCAGTGATTGTGAATGCTACAAATGTGCATGAGAATCTGCTTAACAAGTTTATCTGTCATTATTCAGACTGGAACTGTTTAAAGAAGGCAGTATCCTGGATGATGAAGTTCAAACAGTTGCTTCACAAGCTGAACACACATCGCAAGCTTCTATTCTCACAAGCAAGTGATGAAGTGAGTCTGGAAAAGAAAACTGAAATGGTTGCAAGTCAAATGCAGAAGTTCAGGTCAACTATTAAAGGGTCTCTTCTCACTGTTGAAGATGTTGCAAAGGGAGAAGTTGAGATAATCAAACTTTGTCAAAGTCAAAGCTTCAGTGATGAACTTGAGTCTCTTCAGAAAGGTAACAAGCTTAAAAGAAACAGTCATATTGTAAAGCTTGATCCTGTTGTGCAAGATGGGATGTTAAGAGTTGGAGGAAGATTGCATCAGTCTTCACTGCCAGCAGATGTAAAGCATCCTGTGATCCTGCCTAAAGATCATCATGTTTCTACGTTGATCCTCAGACACATTCACCAAGAAACAGGACACAGTGGAAGAAACTACATGTTGTCAAGACTGAGAGAAAGATTTTGGATTCCACAAGCAGACTCAGCTGTGAGAAAAATGCTGTCTAAGTGTGTTGCATGCAGAAAGACTTCAGCGAAACCAGGTGAGCAAAGAATGGCAAGTTTGCCTCCAGATCAACTGATTCCTGACAAGCCTCCGTTCACAAATGTGGGCATAGACTATTTTGGGCCATTTGAGGTCAAACAAGGGAGGAGTAGAGTCAAAAGATACGGTGTTTTGTTCACATGTCTTACTGTTCGAGCAATTCACATAGAAGTTGCCCATTCACTTGATACTGACTCGTGCATAAATGCATTTAGAAGGTTTATAGCAAGGAGAGGCCAAGTATCTGTTATGAGATCAGATAATGGTACTAACCTGGTTGTAGCAGAAAAAGAAATGCGTGAAGCAATCAAAGGTTGGAATCATTCAAAAATAACAGAGACATTAACGCAGAAAGGCATTACCTGGATGTTTAACCCACCAGCGGGTTCACATTTTGGTGGCGTCTGGGAGAGACAGATTCGTTCTGTGAGGAAAATTCTTACCCAGATCCTGAAACAGCAACCACTTGAAGATGATGAACGCCTCCGCACATTGTTTTGTGAAGTCGAAGCAATTGTCAACAGCAGGCCGATAACAAGAGTCTCTAATGATCCAAACGATTTAGAGGCACTTATACCTAACCATCTGCTTCTTCTTAAGAGACAACCAGTACTACCTCCTGGAGTGTTTCAGAAGGAGGACTTGTATGTGAAGAGAAGGTGGAAACAGGTACAATACCTGACAGACATTTTTAGGAAGCGATGGACTAAGGAGTACTTGCCGCTTCTACAAGAGAGACAGAAGTGGTTAGTACCCAGAAGAAACCTGAAATCAGGAGATGTTGTTCTTATTGTGGATGAGAGCGCACCCAGAGGTTCCTGGTTGATGGCAAAAGTTGAAAGGACAGTTTCTGACTCAAACGGACTTGTCAGACGTGCATTTGTTAAAACTAAAACTAATGTTTTGGAAAGGCCAATAGATAAGTTATGTCTGTTGCTTGAAATGGATGAATAAGTTAAGTTCATTGTGTTAAGTAATATGCTTGTGTTTAAAGTGTGAGACTTAGCATGAGTAACATATTACATTTGAGTGAATTTTTGAGTTCTACTAAAAGTGAATTTGACATTTGTTGTTGTTTAGCAGTGATGACTATATGTTATGTTAAACAAGTCAGTCAAATTATTCCCGATCTGAAGTTAAATGTCACTTTAATGTTTGAGATGTAATTGTTATGCTTTGCAGTAACAATTAGGGGCCGGAATGTAAGTGCCATTTTTGCATTAATAAGTTTGATTATTATTGTTTGAATTATGATTTGCTAGAGCATAGCAGATGATATGTTTGTGTTTATCTTGGGAATATTTACTGAGATTATTCCTATTTTATTTTGAAGGTTTGTTGTGATTCTGTAAGACTTCCGTAGTCATGTGATCAGGAGACAGGAAGTAAAGTGTATTGTTATGTGTTACGCTGTCTAAGTAAAATAAACGAGTGACGGCGGAGCAACACGGTAGTTTTAGCGTGGACACATGGGAACATGTGTGAAGCCAACTCAACGCGTAAAACAGTGTAATGTCGTCACTATAGAGTGGTTAAGAAAGAACTCAGTTTAAGAACATAAGATTTACTAAGAAGACCAAAGAAACCACAACCGCCATTGATCGGACTCCAGCGCCCCCTGCAGGAACAGATGGTGTGACGTCACAGGCTTCATCCGTTTCATATTTCCAGTCTATGTTTTAACCATGATGCTGTTGCCATCCTGTTCAGTATATGATCTCTGCAGAATATCAAATCAATCCATCCATTAGTTGTTGGAATATTCGAATTTGGACCAATAGAACCACATTGTTCTACCAGGAGAACCTCATACAGGTTGGGTATAATTTCATGACCCAGATGTCCTTTTGCCTCTGATACTGTGTGACACATGCGAGCCGTGTGCCAGGGCTCATTAGTATTTCCTCTGCATCCTCACAGCAGTTGGCCACTACATAGAAGAACCTCAGAGACTGGAAGTTGTTAAGGGAGGGGGGGTGGATGTAGGGAAAACATACTGCAGCGTTTTTCTTCAAGGTCATATTCCATCACTAACATCTATGGATTTGTTGGTTTTATGAAAAATATTTCAAGCTGTGCATTTGTGATTTTCAAACATTCAGACAAAGCTGTCTCAATGTTTTACAGCTTCAGAAAGACATCAGGGGAGTAACACTTTCATTCTGTTTTCACTTTGGCCTTACAGTACATGGACATTTAAGACTTCACTTCACTGTTACAGAGAGCTGGGACTAGTTTGTGGTATATAAAAGCTTAAAGTTCAACCAGTGTAAATAAGTCTCAGAGCTCCTCAAAACATGTGTGTGAAGTTTCTTGTTCTAAATCCACTCTGATCCTATATTTGATCATGTCTATAAACCCCTCTATTTCAGCCCTGCTCAGAACAGGCTGTTTCTGTGTCTGTACCTTTAAATATGTAAATGATCTGTGTCTGACCACGCCCCCTCTCTGGAAAGGCTTGGGTGTACTCGGTCTTTCTCGCTCCATGTCCTATTGTTTATGGTGAGAAGGCAGACTCAGAGGGCAGAACAAACACCTAGCTGTGGAAGTGTCACCCACCTGGGGGAGGGGCTACTGCCCTTTGTGATGTCATGAAGGGAAAATATCCAAACGGCCTGTTTGAGCACACATTTTCTGAAAAGTGGAGCAGGCAGAAGATGGAGAGGATGGACTTTTCTCATCATTGGGGGGTTTGTAGACAGACTAGAGACACATATTAGAGTTAGAGGAACATGGTGACATATTGTTTGTATAATATGTGACCTTTAAAGAAGCGCAGGAATAAAATGTTGAATATGGCAAAACATTCTGGACAAAAATATAACAAAACAAAGACTTTTAAAAAAAAAATGCACAATCATGGAATTTCAGAAATGTGATTAATTGCCATTAACTACTGAAATACAGTGATTATTCATGATTAAATATTTAATAATTTTCAACTCCACATTTATCTCTTTGTATTTATTGAACAACTTGAAATGAACACAGTGAGTGATGACATGCAGGCGTCCTTTTTTTGCTTCATGTCTGGAAAATCGTTTCTGAGTGAAACACCATAAATGTTTTTAAACTGGAACCCATTCATGTCAATTCTAGTGCCTACTTTCTCTAACATGTGCCCCAAATATGTGCAAAGTGTGTTCAGATCATGCAGCACTAATGTCAGGTAGGATGGATGTTAACAGCTGTGTGTGCAGCGTAACGATTACAACATGGACTTCAGCTGAAGCTCTGAGAGGTGTCACAGACTCATAAACAGTACGTAGCCCTTAAACAGCGAGGTAATATAGGTAAACAAAGGCTTCACCAACATTTAAAAGAGGAACAAGCAATGCATGAAAAGACGATGCAAGGTTTTTCTCTTTTCTGTTTTTATCACAGTGGCTTTGATTCGTTTAAATATTCAGATTGTTCAGATTGTTCTTTTTTGATATCAGACGTGACCACGGCTCTTAAAGGTGATTCAGCACTTTTTTTATGACACAACTAAATATTTTGATCTTGTCGTCAGGTGATGAACCGTTTGCTCCCCGATAAAGGCATTATGATACATGACAGTTGAAGGTGTTAGCATCTGCAGCCCCCCCTAAGTCTACTTTTTACAGTAATATAAAAAAGATGTTTCTCACAGTATTTAGATTAGTAAAAAAACAACAACAACATGGTTCATTTTCTGTGACGTTGAAGTGTTTTCCAACAGCAATATTACAACGAGCACTGCTCAGAGTGTGTTTTGTATGTTCAGAATGATTCCATACATTGGTGGTTATTTGATTTAAGAGTTTTTCACAATCTGAAAAAGAGCAATACGATAAGGACAAAAAAAATCCCCAACAATCACCCCAAACTTTTTAGTCTGCTTGTTCAATAACAGCTGAGGACGGCAACTCTTTACGTCTCCTTAGATTTGGAATTCCAATCAGATGCAAACCTCAGAACTGGATGCATCCGATGCTACAAGAAGGGAACTCAAAGTCCCTCACAGGTATCACAGCCCACCTGCAGGTGATGAAGAGTGGATGATCCTTCACTTTTGTGAATCCACTGGAATAAGAAATACGAGTAAATCCTCTGCTTTATTTCTCCAATAAAAGGTTGGCCGCTCACAGTTAGGTCCCAGAGTGAGTGTCTGGAGGTCGCTGCAGCAGCGTCTCATCGATGGTGACCACCACGTCCTGCGCCCTGTTGGCGCTCAGGTAGTTAGTGTGGTTCAGGGATATGTAGCTCATTTCCATCAGCCGAGGCCGCTCACTCAACTCGGTCATCTCGTTCATGTTGTTGGTGATGCAGTTTATCTCGGTTTTGTTGCGGCTTGAAACCCGACGGGAGTTTAACATCCAGTCTGAAGAGAGAGAGAGAGAGAGATAAATGTGGTGTTACTCCAGAAGTTGGTGCATAAGAAGGTTAGCGTTGGTTAGATAAAGACAGATAGTAACCAGATGTTTGCATTAAGTACATTTGCACAAGCTCCGTCTCTGGTTTTGGTTGGACACAATGAAGCATGAAAGATACCTTCTGTTCACCATGCTGATCCAAAAACATGCAGACCCAGGATATTAAAAGCATATCAGACGATATAAATGAACTATATTCTTTGCTTAAATTTCAATTTTAGGTTTAAAACTTCCCTGCATGAACTTTACCAGGCAGGAAAAGTAAGTGGCAAGTATCAAAATCTGTAAGTCCCAGGTGGGTGACACTCCCACAGCTAGGTGTTTGTTCTGCCCTCTGAGTCTGCCTTCTCACCGTAAACAATAGGACATGGAGCGAGAAAGACCAAGTACACCCGAGCCCTTCCAGAGAGGGGGCGTGGTCAGACACAGCTCATTTACATATTTAAAGGTACAGACACAGAAACAGTCTGTTCTGAGCAGGGCTGAAATAGAGGGGTTTATAGACATGATCAAATACAGGATCAGAGTGGGTTTAGAACAAGAAACTTCACACACATGTTTTGAGGAGCTCTGAGACTTATTTACACTTGTTAAATAAGAAGTGTAATTTGTGACCTTTAAGCACCATATTAGTAACAAATAAATCTAATTGTTGAAGTCATGGCAGCTATGTTTACGTCTTGAATTAAGCCTACAATTATTACATGTCTGAACTTAAAGGGGCCCAGTACAGATCTGTAACTACAACCACAGAGGCATGTAGTGAATATAAAGAACACCCACTTGCATGCTGGAATATTCATGTTCATGGTGCAAAAACAAGCAAGCAGAGTATTTAGAACGAGTCCATAACAATGCTGCAAACTTCACCTGACAGGTAAAAGTTATGATGGGTTCTGGCGCGGTAATTCCATTAGAGGCAAAGCACCATAAAATTGTTTCTGTGGGGGAGATGTGTGCGGCACAGCAGCCCCCTCATGTGTGGTGAAGCCTTTCTGAACTGGGACACATCAATCATTGTTCTGTCAGATGAGAAACTGAGATTATGCATGGCAGTCGAGAGTGTGAAGAAGAGACAGAAAGCAGAGCGGGATTCCTCTCGCACAGTCAGATTATCAGACAGAAGGCAGACAAATCAACAGATAAACCAGACTGATTTAACCACCTTCACTGGGAGGTGAAATATATAAAGTGAACACACCATAATGTTAATGTCTGCAGGGATGTGACCTGATATTTTGGGGGGGGCGGGGACTAATGCAGAGCGGTTCATTACGAAAGAAGATAACAAGAAGTTGCAGAGTATAGCCTAGTTATGAGAATGTGTCTAAACATTTTTGATACTATTGTTCCTCGCCCTCATTATATGAAATGAAAACCATAATAATAATAACCTAATTTAATTGTGTGAAGTTACTTGTTCTAAATCCACTCTGATCCTGTATTTGATCATGTCTATAAACCTCTCTATTTCAGCCCTGCTCAGAACAGGCTGTTTCTGTGTCTGTACCTTTAAATATGTAAATGAGCTGTGACCACGCCCCCTCTCTGGAAAGGGCTCGGGTGTACTCGGTCTTTCTCGCTCCATGTCCTATTGTTTACGGTGAGAAGGCAGACTCAGAGGGCAGAACAAACACCTAGCTGTGGGAGTGTCACCCACCTGGGGGAAGGGCTACTGCCCTTTGTGATGTCATGAAGGGAAAATCTCCAAACGGCCTGTTTGAGCACACATTTTCTGAAAAGTGGAGCAGGCAGAAGACGGGGAGGATGGACTTTTATCATCATTGAGGGGTTTGTAGACAGACTAGAGACACATGTTAGAGTTAGAGGAACATGGTGAAGTGGATTTTGTACAATATGTGATCTTTGAGTAAAACATTTTCTCAATGCTAGTTCAACCCTTCTTCATTACATTCTTTAAATGTGGACACTAACATGTTAACAGCTGGCTTTTCTTCCATGATGTTGCACCATGTCAGGAGCATGAAGCATATTGCCCTGGATCAGTCTTGACAGCGTCTTTACAACCTTCCTCTGGTGAGAAGGAAAAAACGGCTTAAAACAAACATCCTCCACATTTACACCTCTGCTGAATGCCCAGGAGAGCCAACACTGTGTCGCCTGTGTGTTGGTGTTGATGTGTATGTGTGAGGTTTTGTGAGAAGGTGAGAGGGGGTGGAGGAGGTGCACAATGACAAACACAAGAGCTCAACAGAAAGGAGGTCACCATGTCTCTGTGGCAGAGCTAGCTGCAGACTGTGAGCTTTGAGTCTTCTTTTTTTTTTTACCTGGTTCACGGTTTCCTCCGCCGTCACCTTCAGCAACAATGGGCTTGCCTCCACCTTCATGCAGAGAGGAAGAGAACAGACATGTTAGTGACTCTTTCTGTTACTTATGAAAAAGGCAAAGCAAAAAGGCAGGAACAAAAGTCCTTGAAACACGAGTGGACAGATGTGACAATTTGATTGAAACGGCAGAAAGCTGAGATACAGAAGCCTTCCTCCAGGCTTATGCAAGATTCTCATCATAAACATTTCCTTAGGCCTTATTTCCATGAATCTATAGGCAGGTACTTGCACATGGTGGATTAATACTAGGACGCTACAAAGAGTGAAGTCTAAACCTACTCTTTACTTTAAGTGTCATGTAGTGTTGTAGTAAAGACCAAGAAATTTAGGGATCCAGACCGAGTCAAGACCAAGACCAAGGCAGGGTGAGACCAAGACCATCAATATCGATGACAAAAAAAAAGATCATCTTGTGTGCAGCGGGCGTGTCATTCACTTAGACCATAACACCGGGAAGGTTAAACGGGGGATAAACAATCCAAAATACAAATGAGTAGAAGGTGTTTTCCTTCTAATCACAGTGATGACGTGGAAAAAAAAGTCTGTCAGTGGTGGTCTTGATTTAAAATCCTGAGTCTGCCCAGTCTGAGACCGAGACAAGACCAATTAAAAATGCTTTCGATTCCTAAACTCTCTGATCCAGGTCTACACTCCCGCCCGCTACGCTCAGCCAATGAAAGGCGTCTGATCCAACCTTCACAACAGGGTCCTAAGTCTCTGACTAGACTCTTCTCCTCTGTCGCCCCCCGGTGGTGGAATGAACTTCCAAACTCCATTCAATCTGCAGAGTCCCTCTGCACCTTTAAGAAAAAGCTAAAGACACAGCTCTTTATGAACACCTATGACCTTTATGATGATGATGATATTTAGGATTATTTTGATGCTGATAAGAACTCTCAAGAACAGCTGTCGATGTTGTGCTTTGCCTCTGGTCACTTCCTGTCAGCACCTGTGTATCCGATCAGACTAAAGCTGTTTGTCTGCACTTCCTGACTTTGTTTCCTTTTTCCTAGATCCTTGCTTGTGTTGTATACTCTCTGATGTACATCATAAAACCGTCTGTTAAAGTAATTGTAGGAGTCAAAAAGTGACTGATTTCGAGTACAACATAACTAGTGTCAAGAGACGACTTTTGACTGTATTCGATGCTGATTGGATTTAAACTGATGAGTTGATCATTCAAAAATTCTCCTCTGAATCAAAAAACACATTTACTGTAATGCACCAATTCAAAAAGTGTCTAAAATGTCCATAGTTTTTATTCTGGTTCTCCTTTCAAGATGAATCCCAGGATGATCTTTTGTTAAGGGGGACATATTATCAAAACTCTTTGTTTCTGTCCAGATGTTTTGTGATTTTGGGAGCACTATTTGGTTCAGAGTGCATTACAATTAAATGATGATAACGATTCCTAAAGTGTTATAAATCAAAAAGAATATCCAGATTGAAGGGCTCTCTGTGGATCCAGACTTAACGAGCCCCTGTCCTGATCTGCCCCCTGATTTAACAGCTGAGTCAAATCTTCTGTTCTGCTTTGAATCCTCTGACGTAATGAGCCGAACATCGGGGTCCAGTCAGCACTTTGAGACGACACGTGTCCTCAGAATAGACTCATTTTGTTTCATTCCTTCATTCATTATGTATAACTCTTCAAAAATAGAGAAACAGCCGCAGACCTCCTCCTCCTCTCCGTTTCTCATACGGACACTTGCTGATTGTGTAGTTTGTCAGGACGCCTCCCCCTCACAAGGTCATTGGTTTATATGAAAGCAGAGCTGCTGTTCATTTGCAGAAATCACTTGGGAACCTTAAGGGAGCAGGGGGAAATCATCTCCACGGTAAACTGGTTGCAGTTTACCCAAAACAATTGTCGCTGTACAAGTTCAATAATTAAAGAACTCGCCTTTTTCTGTTAGTCCCCAAATCACCTCTTACATCAATGAATGAAGATGTTTGCAGTCGTTGTTGTCACTTTCAGGCACTCTTTGTTTTTAAGTCTTTAAATGGAGCACTTTTTGAAATAGAGACTGTCAAGGTTGGTTCCAGGACAGAAAGGGGGCGTGATCAGAGGGGGGCCACGGGTGGCTTGGTCCCCCCTTAAAATCTAATAAGCCAAATCTTGAGTCGCACCCAATAACTATTTTAGTATTTGCCAGTCTGTTGAGTAACCACTTAAGGGAAGAATGTGCATCTTTTTAGTCCAGTAGGTGTCGCCCTTGAGCACCAGCATGAAACCAAAACAAACTGCTGTTAGGCCACGCCTCCTCCAGAGACACACCTCCAACCCCCCTCTCCTCGCATTCACACGAAGGAGTTATCAATTAGAACTCACCATAATTAAGCAACGATTAATGCAAGCGGCGGACAAAATCTTCCTCAGCTCGAGCTGCAATCACCTGCATTGTTGTGTTAGCATGCTAATGTTAGCGCTCTTTAGTTAGCTCGTAGCTTCACATTGTTGAGTTAGCATGCTAATGTTAGCGCTCTTTAGTTAGCTCGTAGCTTCACATTGTTGAGTTAGCATGCTAATGTTAGCGCTCTTTAGTTAGCTCGTAGCTTCACATTTCATGTAAACTGACACAGAATGAGCGTGATCTAAAAACTCTTACTAACATCCAAATAATCAGTGAGTATGTTCTTCTTCTTCTCTCTAGTTCTTGACTAAAACAGCTTTTATACACAAGGGGAGGAGCCGGCCGTCCCGTCCATGTAAACACGGCTCTGACAACAACACAGCCAGTGGGACTCGAGCTTCTCCCTCATTGTAGACAGTCAGGACTCAGAGACACATTTACACAGGACAGACTGGATTTATGATATATTTATCATGACTTGTTTAAAGTTAGAAAAAGTATGAGTCCGCTTTCAGCCTGTTGATGGTTCTGGCCTCAGTTTTTTCAAATGTATCCCCTGAAGAAGACCTCTGGTAGAAACGTGACTCATAAAGTTTTTGTGGCTTTGCGAAAGTGTGCAGGCATATCTTCTTCTTCTTTTAACCTTTTCAAGTAAAAAAATAACTATACATAGGAATATGATGTAGCCTAAAATAATTAAATGTAAGTATATGATTCATGGTTATAGAAAGGGTTCATTTGTGGGTTTGGAAAAAAGTATTTGATGCCACCCTTGCATCAGTTCCCCCAGTTGGGCTCTGACCATCCCAGTAAAAGAAAAAAAAAGGTCTGGCCAAATCCTTGAATCACTTCCAGGGTCGAAATCCAAAATCAGGAAAGTTTCAGGTATATTCTTCTATATTTTTTGCAAATTGAAATATCACTCAGGTATTGAAGTAAGAGGTGTTAGATTGCAGAACCCCCCCCTCCCTCCCCCCCTTCAACCTCCAACCCCCAACCGCCACACATGCACAAACACCAGATTAAAAGGTCACATACCGACAAACTCATTAACCACATCTTTGACCAGGTGTCCAACAATCGCGTACGCCACCGCCACCACCACGAGCGCCGCCATGACCAGGTAGAGAACCGCTTTGGGCAGCGGGATGGAGTCTCGTGCGGGTGTCCGGTAGTCCGTGAACAGCAGGTCACTCTCGGAATAAGAGTACTGGAAGACGTGCTCCATACCCGAGGTGTGGTTGGAGTCGAGAGGCGGGTTGCTCGCGCTCATGGAGCTGTCCGGCTGCAGCGCGGTCACCATGGTGGTCGTCACGTCCTCCGCTTTGTCCATGCTGACTAAGCCCGTTGTTTTATTCATCAGAGGCAAAATCTGTGACAGAAAAAAGCTCCAGTCCTTTATGGAGCTCGTGTTGCATGTAAACATAGTTTGAACTGTGTAATCACCACACAGCAGGAAGAAGGGTCACAACTGCGCAAAAATATCCGCACCAGACGCAGAACCGCAGAGCTCTCCAAACCCTTTAAAAGTGACAGATTATCATCCAATAGCTTTCACAAGAGTCTGAATTCTCCGTCTGACAGAGGCTCATCTGTACATCGGGAAAAAAAACAGCTTTGATTCACCGGACGCAGAAAGCCATCGGCGCTTTTACGCACGGATGATGATACACTGGTGCACAGAGAAGTGACACAAAGTGACGGAGAACAACAGCTCACAATGTCATCCTAAGAAAGACACATGTCAGAAAAAGTGTCTGCATCCTCCTCCCAACCTTAAAAAACGCGTAAATGTTGCATTGTGGAGCCAAGAATCTGTGACTCTGCAGACGCGCGGCTGTCAAATGCACTGATGCTCATTATCACTCACAAAAAAACCTGAGTCCCGGACCGTCCAGTGGATCTGCAGCACGGCACACGACGCTCTCTTCTCGCAGATGTCCGGAGGAGGAATGTGTGGCCGCTGAAAGGAGGAGCAGGGGACAACGGGAGTCTCCTCATCGTCCTCGCTGCTCAGGCTCTAAAGCCTCAGGTGAGTTCATGTCGAGCATGGCTGCTGCTTCAGACCTCACTGGAGGATGTTTGTGCTCAGGAATGAAAGAGAATGACGAACCTGAGCAGAGTGACACGATGCTCTGTGATTAACCAAACCCTTCCTTTCAGTACAGCCTAATTTAAGTATAAACTCAATTGGTGCTTTTAGATAACTCTAATAAAATTGACACAAACAAACCGTTTTGTAATGATTATGTGGTGCAACACAGAGTACACTCAGAACCAAAGGGAATGAGTTTGAGTGGATGTCTGTGGTTCGTACATTTACATAAGTTCCACCTCTGAGAAGGCAAAGCAAATAGCCATATCTTAAATGTTTCCACATGTGCACTCCTGACAATATCTAGAGATCTGGTTGTTCACACATGCACCTCACAGCAGGAGATTATCCGTGTCAGATGGGGGGGGGGGGGGGGTGCGGAGGGTCTCCTGAAGCAAGAAGAAGCAAACAAGGATGTAAAAACAATGGTGGACGGCGGATTTGCCTGTATTTTAAAAATAACAACTGATACTAACTTAATGATGATGGTCTCCATATTATTGATGATGATGATGGTAATGACGATGGTTTTTGTTTGATAACAACGACTTATAAGATGGTTTCTATACTGATTAGAGCTCTCAAGAACTGCCCTCAATGTTGTGCTTTGCCTCTGGTCACTTCCTGTCAGCACCTGTGTGTCCAATCAGACTCAAAGCTGATCGTTTGCTCTTACTGACATTGTTCCCTTTTTTCTAGATCCTTGCTTGTGTTGTTCTTACTCTCTGATGTACGTCGCTTTGGATAAAAGAGTCTGCTAAGTGAATTGTAGAACTGTAGAAATGTAGAATTGTAGAACAGCACTTAGCAGAGAACAAGAAACAAAGAACTTCTGGTTCTTTATTCTTTCATTTTGCAGTTTTGTGTGTTCAAGATTTAAAAAGGCTGAAAAAAAAGATGTAATGCTGCTTTTGGAAAGGTTAATAAACAATAGTTATTAAATATGAAGTCTTATTTCATTTGTAAAACAGATCAGACAGTTAACTACTGGAAAACTACCTGAACACACTTGTTGTGTTTCCATCCCTGTGCTGTCAGTTACATCTATAATGATCCCTGCACCTTTCTGTGTTTCTCTCTTCTCTCCTCCTTCTCCTGGGAAGATGAACTATAGACTCAATTAAGATCACATCAGCCACTCAAAGATCAGCTCAGAGGAAATGTATTAGACGTAGTGACCCTTAAATCAATCATCCAGTGAATCAGTGCAGACGCCCACGTGGCCTTCAGAGCTTCAGCTGTCACAACGGAAGGGGAGTTTTTATTTCTGTCCATCAGCGGCGTCGGAGCGATAATGAAGTATGTGATTGAAAAATAAAGTTTCTGTGGGTATGACATCACTTCCTGGGGCGTGGCACACCATATTCAACAAGCTAGCAGTCACCCAGCGATGGAAAGCACAATGACAGCATTTTGAGATGGATGATGTTAAGGTTAAGTAAAAAAAATAAATGGATACCTTTTCATGTTGATATATATTGTATGGAATATAATCAAAATAAAACAAAATATTATTTATTTTTACTTTTTTTCTTTTGGGCAATTTTGTCCCTGTCCCACTTTACCAATACACCTTTGGCAAAGTGGGACAGCCATTCAAGTCATTTTAATTGGGAAATGTAGTTCCTTTTTAACATAAAATTAGCTAGCTAGCTAGGTGTTTAACCAAGTATTTACTGAAATTTGTATTTACTTTAATGCTAATTGCTAACTGCTAACATGCAAAAGTAGCATACAGCTATAAAAATAACTAGCTATAGGCTATAGTTAACATAGTCAATGTACCAACTTCAGGATGACATTATAATGCTTGCTATGGTTTGTGTGTGTAGCTCTGCTCAGTCGTCATTTAAACATAGAAATTGTCGTTTTTGATTGGCTTATTTATCGGAGCGGTCACTAACACCACGACTTCCTGTCGGAGGTTTATGAGTCTACAAATCCTCTGAAAAAGCTTCTGAATTCGTCCCTGAGGCTTTGTGTGCTTCTGTGTGCTCAGCAGAGATAAAAAGCAATCTGCAGGTTTTATATTTACAGGAGAGAAAGAGACGCCTGACGTGTCCGTCTTATTACTCATGTAGGAATTAAAAGAATACAACATGATAAAGCATTATGTATCAAACAAAGCTGCACATGGGTAATCCATGACGAGGCTTTGGTAGATTATCCCGTTAATGTAATCCTTCACTGAAACCAGAGGTGTCAAGAAATATGTCAAAGAACAACACCAGAGAGCAAAGACCTGAACACAAGAAGTGTGCGAAGCGTCTCAGGGAAGAAAGTGAATCAAATTCAGATTCTGTAACTTCATTAATTTGTGAAAAGTAATTTATAAATCAACAGTAAAACTATGTAAATGAGACAAGAAAATGGCTGCATGGAGAACAATACTCAGTTTATTTCTGCCTGTAGGTAAAGAGGCACATGAGGGAGAAAGAAGGGGGGGGGGGGGGTGCATCAGGGGAAACTGGAGCAGAGCGTCCTCTCTGTTCCCGTCTTCATCATCAGGCCTGTGATCGAGCCCCGCTGAATAACACAGAAGCTCCGCCTCCGCTGCTCCGGCTTATCTGTCTGCCTGATGAAAATTACCTCTCGTCGTCGTGGAGTCATGTACTTAAATCAGATACCAGAGCCGGGTCCAGACAAACGCTCATCCCTCCATCCTGCAGACTGAATTAAGCTCTCTCTCTTGTGTCACTCGTCTCCTCCTCTTCCTCATTCTCAGCCGGCGCAGATAAAAACTAATTTTCTCTCCCTAAAGACCATCAAGGTCACACACACACACACACACACACACACACACACACACACACACACACACACACACACCCTCTTCATGTCACATCCTGATCCTCAGCACCCCTTAGGTGAGCTCAGTCTCAGGAAGTGGATTCTCTCTCCATGATCCTCATCCTCAACCCCTTTGTCCTTTTCGGTGACATTTTCCATGAAATGAGCGTCTCAGATCGCAGAGCATCAGCTGTTTTATGCATCTCGATGTTTGAATGTACAGACGCAAATAAAACCAGGAGTAGATCACCTTTAAAACAGCGGCTTTGTGGGATTCTTTTGGATTCATTTGCTTGTTGTGGACTATGGAGACCTGCACTCATTAACTTGAATGACCTGTGTTAAAAGAAAGAGAGAGAGGACGTGCAGGCAGCCTGAGGCTGCTCGGAAAAGAAGAGGAATTACTCTACAGCTGTCGTGTTTCTATGTTCCTTTTTGCACCAAAACACCAAAAAGATTTAACGTAATACTTCACAACGAACCCGACATCAGTGTTTTTGTTCTGGTTTCTGTTTGTAGTCTGAGTAGTGTTGACCAATAGCATGCCAGAAGGCTTTGGTGTATGCAGGAAGAATATTCAGTTTGGAGAGCAAAAAACAAAATCCTCACCAATGACATCCAGGCTCCCATCTGACGATTCATTAATAAACAGATATCTTCAGCTGTGCAGCTCAGAACCTGGTTCATATCGAACAAGCCAACAATCTTTTTGACGCTGTATCATGATAGCGTGCGGGGAGGGATTTCTAGCATTTACAAAATGTTGGTCATACAACAGCATGGTGTGTTACGACTATAAAGTGAAGGATTTCTCTGGCTTTGAGAACTGTTGGAAATATTTGAGGTAATGTTAGCACTCAATATAACAGGCTAAGTCCATTTTTAATTTATTTAGATTACACCTTTAAAGGCTTTATATGTGATTTTTTGATCCAGCAGATGTCGCCCTTGAGCACCAGCATGTTGTGTTAGCATGCTAATGCTAGCGATCTTTATTATGCTGGTATCTTCACACTGCATGTAAATTTATCTGAAATGAGCGTGATCTAGAAACACAGTTAAGCAGTGAGTACAGTATGTTATTCTTCTTTTCTCTAGTCCCTCAATTAAACAACTTTTATACACGAGGGGAGGAGTCAGCCGGCCGTCCCGGCGATGTAAACAAAGTGAAGATAGGACTCTGAAAACTCTGAAAACATCACAGACAGTGGGACTCGGGTGTTACACCCATTGTAGACAGTCATGACTCACAGAGTTATTTTCAGAGGATAGACTTGATTTCTACATTTAAGTGTGAAAAATCACAGATAAAGACTTTAAACAATGCAGCACATGGACAATGAAGTATCGGTTTGAAGTCGCTTGTGGCTACACCTGAAGGCTGAAAAATGTGGCCGTGCATCATTCTAACAGGCATGTACCAAAAACGATATTTGCAGGAGATAAACTCCACGTTATTGGATGGAGGAAAAAGTATTTATCAAACACTTAGCAGTATGCAGTTAGTGACAACAAGCTGACCAGCCTTCTTCTGAGTAACTCTCACTTTAAATATCTGAAACTTGTTTTTTTTTTCTTTTTGCCAGTTTTTATTTGACCAGCCGTGCAGCCTCGTGTGTTTGTGCAGGATGTGTGTGTGTGATCCTGACAGCGACAGGTCAACTTCCACCTGCTCCTCCTCTCCACATATTCTGCAGGTTAATAGGACTCCTGGAATATTGATTTTCCACAAATGAAATGAAATTGGTTTGATGTATTTTTGAGCTGTCAAATCCACGGCATCCTCTTCAAAACTGCAGGTCAAAGGGGCATTCGGGCGCCGTCGTCTCGGCTGCTCCGTAATGTGACCTGCAAGATGCTGCACGAGCACACCGGAACGATTCTATCAAATAAAAACACCCGGGATGACATTTGAATATTAATGTGTTTCAGCATCGGTCGTCTGTCAGAGTCCTGATGTCTGTCTGCTTGTCAACTAGCAGGAAACACAAAACAGGAAGTACATCGTCTGAACCTTTCCACTCAAGTCACTTTGGTGTGTTTAGCAGGGGCGTGTCCAGAGGGTCTGCATGGGGCCCCACTGAAATCTCATTGGCCACCCCAAAAATCCTAAACTGTGATTGTTCATTTGTTAACAAGAAGATTAATTTACAAACTTTCTGTTTGTATTTGGACCTTCATAATTAAAATGCACAAAAAGGAGTAATTTTAGGAAGTGAATGAAAACAGTTTAGAGGATTATGTTTCTATTTCAGGTCACGCTTCCTTTTCCTGTTTTCAAAGTCATTCCAGGTGTTTCCATTTTTTTTAAAGCGGATCTCGTCTTTCTGTCCTGCTGAAGTCGGCTGCGTCTACTTTCAGCCAGGTGGTCTCTTTTTAATGCTAAAGGAAGCGGCTGGCAAAGATCACCTCCCTGTTCACCTTTGAACGTTTGTATCTCTGCGAACACCTTTTGACCTCACGCCAGCTGCAAGCGGCATGAGAGGAGAGGAGGCGACAGGACGGCAGTAACTGAGCCTGAGACTGTCTTTATAAGACCGTTATTCACTACCTCTGTTTTTTATGTGATTCATTTAATAACAGCAAATATTTATACAACATTAAAGAATACACACTTTTCAGAACAAAATAGATAGATAGATACTTTATTGATCCCGAGGGAAATAAAAAAAGACGGGGCTTCCAACGGGGGAACAAAGGGGCTTCCACAGGTTAAAATCAGTTTTTGGTGTGACCTCCCTCAGCACATCTTGACCTTTTCTTCAGTAATCTTTTGGTATTCTATACAAAGTTTCTCTTAGAGCAGTTAGCAGTTAGCAGAAGTCCCGGGCTAGCTGGTTAGCATCAGATCAGGGGCGTGTCCAGAGTGGTCAGGAGTAGCATGAGCCCCCTTGAAATGTGATTGGCCACCCCCAGGCTTTTATATGCCTTGAGACAGGACAGTGGATAGAGTCAGAAACTAGGGGGACAGAGATGCAGGAAAGGAGCAACAAGTCAGATTTGAACCCTGGCCACCTGCTCTCGAGGACTTAAAGGAAAAATGTGCAACTTTTTGATCCAGTAGACGCCACCCCTTGAGCTCCAGCATGAAACCAAAACAAACTGCTGTTTGGCCACGCCTCCTCCATACTGAAGCATCCGCTCTCCTCCAGAGACACACCTCCAACCCCTCTCCACTCACGTTCGCACAGGGTCTGCAATCGCCTGTGTCCTGCATTGTTGTGTTAGCATGCTAATGTTAGCGCTCTTTAGTTAGCTCGTAGCTTCACATTGTTGTGTTAGCATGCTAATGTTAGCGCTCTTTAGTTAGCTCGTAGCTTCACATTTGATGTAAACTGACACAGAATGAGCGTGATCTAAAAACTCTTACTAACATCCAAATAATCAGTGAGTATGTTCTTCTTCTTCTCTCTAGTTCTTGACTAAAACAGCTTTTATACACAAGGGGAGGAGCCGGCCGTCCCGTCCATGTAAACACGGCTCTGACAACAACACAGCCAGCGGGACTCGAGCTTCTCCCTCATTGTAGACAGTCATGACTCAGAGACACATTTACACAGGAGAGACTGGATCTATGATTTATTTATGTGGAACATGTCGCACATTCTTCCTTTAAACCTCTACATGAGGCGTGCACACTAACCTCTTGGCTGCTGACCCCCTGCTGTCATAATTACAGTACTCATTATAGAGGTTAATGGGTGTCATATTAATCTGCTTCAGAGGATCTTTATGACCAAACTTTAAAAGATCAATCTCCAATCATAGAAATGATCAGAACCATCAACTCCAGTCAAATTATCCTCGAGCAGGAGGTGATCATCTGCTAACGTATGTAATTTCTGAGCTGTTTTGAAAACATCGACCTGAGGAGGACACAAAAGTAATGGTTAATTCCATTATCTGATAGTTTGTATTTTATTTTGCAAATTCATTGAGGTGATTATGAAACTGCAATTATGAAATGATGTCATAAATCAGAGGCAGGATGTTAATCAAGTAAAGATCATCAGTCTGTTTCAGCGGGTGTAGGGACATGTGTCGTCTTCACTCAGGCGTTTTGTTGAATGGGGATTCACCCTTTCCCCCCGAAAAAAACTTCCCAGGGGTTTTTTTCAGGACGGCAGAGCTAATTAGTTTCAGCGACGAGCACTGAAGAGAATCTGTCAGAGTGCGAGATAATGTTGGGATGTGTCCGTTCCCCCAGCTGAACCAGAGGCACAGCACATCTGGCACAGGGAGGCCCCCTCAGCACGCCTAATGATCCAAACCCGATCTGTAGCACCGACACGTTGTGTTTTCCTCCGGTGCACGAGTGATCAAAGTTTCTCTAAGCTCAGGAGCAGACATGACGTGACTTTATGTCTCTACAGCTTGACAATAGGAAGCTGAAAATGCCCTGTTTCTGATTTTGATATCAGACCAACAGGTTGAGAAATCCCACCACATGTCCAAACAGGATCCATCAGTGAACAGGTCTGCAGGCTTTGCTTTGCATGACGATGTGCAGCAGGGTGAGCTTGTTACCTCAACCTCAGTATACCTTAAATCAGAATCAGAAATACTTTATTAATCCCAGAGGGAATTCGGTGATGCCCGCCTTAAGCCAGACTGATTAGATGCTAATGAGAACAAGAATCCACTTTATATAAAGACCAGGCAAACCTTCAGCCCACAAAGATACTGAAAATTAGAGCAGGACTAGATTCTGAGTTCTGTACTTGAGCACTAGATCATTGTACTGTACTGCATTGTATCAGATATTGTAATGTGTGTTACCCAGCTTTTCCCGACCCCATTGATGGTTTGACACCAAAACTAGATTCACTAACAAAGACAACACCCGAAAAACTATTGGTTTAGAAAAGTTTATTGTAATGTGCATGGCGGAGATCGAAATGATGAGTGAAGTTTTGATGATCGGAAGTTTGAGGGTGGAGGGATAAAGGGAATGAAAGGGTGGAGTTTAGGGCGGTGGGATGGAGGTAAGGGTCGAGGGATGAACGTAAGGGTCGAGGGATGGAGGGATGAAGGTCGAGGGATGGAGGGATGAAGGTAAGGGTCGAGGGATGAAGGTAAGGGTCGAGGGATGGAGGTAAGGGTCGAGGGATGGAGGGATGAAGGTCGAGGGATGGAGGGATGAAGGTAAGGGTCGAGGGATGAAGGTAAGGGTCGAGGGATGGAGGTAAGGGTCGAGGGATGGAGGTTTGAAGGTAAGGGTCGAGGGATGGAGGTAAGGGTCGAGGGATGGAGGTAAGGGTCGAGGGATGGAGGTTTGAAGGTAATGGTCGAGGGATGGAGGTAAGGTTCGAGGGATGGAGGGATGAAGGTCGAGGGATGGAGGGATGAAGGTAAGGGTCGAGGGATGGAGGTAAGGGACGAGGGATGGAGGGATGAAGGTAAGGGTCAAGGGATGGAGGTAAGGGTCGAGGGATGGAGGTAAGGGTCGAGGGATGGAGGGATGAAGGTCGAGGGATGGAGGGATGAAGGTAAGGGTCGAGGGATGGAGGTAAGGGTCGAGGGATAGAGGTTTGGAGGTAAGGGTCGAGGGATGGAGGGATGAAGGTCGAGGGATGGAGGGATGAAGGTAAGGGTCGAGGGATGGAGGTAAGGGTTGAGGGATGGAGGGATGAAGGTCGAGGGATGGAGGTAAGGGTCGAGGGATGGAGGGATGAAGGTCGAGGGATGGAGGTAAGGGTCGAGGGATGGAGGTAAGGGTCGAGGGATGGAGGGATGAAGGTCGAGGGATGGAGGGATGAAGGTAAGGGTCGAAGGATGGAGGTAAGGGTCGAGGGATGAAGGTAAGGGTCGAGGGATGGAGGTAAGGGTCGAGGGATGGAGGTTTGAAAGTAAGGGTCGAGGGATGGAGGTAAGGGTCGAGGGATGGAGGTTTGAAGGTAAGGGTCGAGGGATGGAGGTAATGGTCGAGGGATGGAGGTAAGGGTCGAGGGATGGAGGTTTGAAGGTAAGGGTCGAGGGATGGAGGTAAGGGTCGAGGGATGGAGGGATGAAGGTCGAGGGATGGAGGGATGAAGGTAAGGGTCGAGGGATGGAGGTAAGGGACGAGGGATGGAGGTTTGAAGGTAAGGGTCAAGGGATGGAGGTAAGGGTCGAGGGATGGAGGTTTGAAGGTAAGGGTCGAGGGATGGAGGGATGAAGGTCGAGGGATGGAGGGATGAAGGTAAGGGTCGAGGGATGGAGGTAAGGGACGAGGGATGGAGGTTTGAAGGTAAGGGTCGAGGGATGGATGTAAGGGTCGAGGGATGGAGGTTTGAAGGTAAGGGTCGAGGGATGGATGTAAGGGTCGAGGGATGGAGGTTTGAAGGTAAGGGTCGAGGGATGGAGGTAAGGGTCGAGGGATGGAGGTTTGAAGGTAAGGGTCGAGGGATGGATGTAAGGGTCGAGGGATGGAGGTTTGAAGGTAAGGGTCGAGGGATGGAGGTTTGAAGGTAAGGGTCGAGGGATGGAGGTAAGGGTCGAGGGATGGAGGGATGAAGGTCGAGGGATGGAGGGATGGAGGTAAGGGTCGAGGGATGAAGGGATGAAGGTCGAGGGATGGAGGTAAGGGTCGAGGGATGAAGGTTAGGGTTAAGAGATGTGGGATTGGGGTAAAGGTAGAAGGATGACGGGATAAAGGTAAAGGTCGGGAGGTGCATGGAAGAAGGACGATGGACTTGTGTCAGCCAATGTAGGTACAACCTGAGGAAACCAGAGGGGTCGAGACTCTGGGAGGGGGAACTGTCTCTTTGTAGCCGTCTGTATGGACCCTGTGGTTTCTCTATTTAGACAAAGACAGAAGTGAAGGAACACAGAGGGGGAGGGAGGAGGAGTAGGAGTGATTAAGGATTGCATTTGAAACAGAAATGGATTGTTTTTGAGGCGTTGTATGTTCCTGAAGTAGCTTCAGGAATACTTTCTGCTCATGAGCTCATGGAGAGTTTTAGACGCTGAGGTTTCTCTCTGAGTCGGTGTGACTGTCAGAGTGGGTGACTGCGACCTTTCTGTCCATCTCAGCTGATAGAAATGTCACCGGGATCGATACGGCATTAATGCATTCCCCTCGTGCTCTCTCTCCTGCAGTCCACTGGACTCCAAGGATACCTCGCTTGGCTCGTGCAGCAAAGTCACTCCGTGTTGTCTGTCGCCATGAGTCATTAAACAGTGGACGCCGTTTCTGCTGCTGAGTCCAAAAACAAGTCGGAGGAGGGGTTTCCCCTCATCAGCAAGCCAATCATCTAAGATAAAAATTAATGAGCAGAATGTTTTTAATCAGTTTGATGAGCTCTTTGCACATTCATGGAACAGATATGAAACTCCGACTGAGAGTTTTTATTAAACATTACATCATCCTTTCTAACGTCATGTTTTGCAGAACACCTTTCATGGCTTCACACAAGAAGAGATTTATTTAGTGATCTTCTCTCCCCTCACACTGTCCTCCCTCTCTGATGTGATAATGGAAAACCTTTTGGCAAATGGAATTGTTTTGAAAAGCTTTTCCCAGCCTGTCGTTCCTCTGATGAAACACATTTGTTTCCGCTGCTTTCCCTCCTCCGGGGGGGGGGGGGGACAGCTTTCCCCTCGACGTGTCAGAGAGACAAAAATCTGCTCTCTGAAAATTTAATTATCACAAATGTCGAGCAGGAGGAGCCGGGGCTTGCACAGACAGGGCGGCCCTGTTGCAGAGGGAGATTCTCCTGGTGTCATCACACAGACATCACTATACTGAACCATCAAAGTACACTAAACCAAAGGTCTGACAGGTGTAGACTTTTTAACTCCTGCATTTTCTTTTTTATATATTTATTTTTGGGCTTTTTGTGCCTTTAATGGAGAGATAGGACAGTGGATAGAGTCAGAAATCAGGGAGAGAGAGAAAGTAGGGAACGACATGCGGGAAAGGAGCCACAGGCTGGATTTGAACCTGGGCCGCCCACTTGGAAGACTACAGCCTGCAGACATGGGGCACGCGCACTAACCACTGCACCACCAGTACCCCGTTAATGCCTGCATTTTCAACCAAAATTATCACTGTCTTGGACTGTTGAAATTAATAAAACCACATTTCCCAAGTCTCTTCTGTACAGTCTGACTTTTTTTTATTCGACCTTTGGAGACGCCCCCTGCTGGATACTCAAAGTACTGCAAGTTTAAAGGCTTAAAATGCAACGTTTTGAATTTGAATGCATCAAAAACCTAATAAACACTGAGTAAGTAAATAGTGGCGTAAAGACTTGATCTAAAAGAAAAAAAACGTTTTTAGTGGCTTAATGACAAAGAGTCGTTGCAAGAGTAAAACTTAAAACCAACATTTTCCAAACTGAGGGGGAGCTGAAGGATGAAGGCGGTGTGTCCAAAGAGAGCATTTTTTTTTGGTCTCAACATCTGCTCTAAAAGTTGCACAGTAACCGGTGGTTTCAACAGGATCTGTGTGCGCAGCGTTTTGTCCCTGCTGCACCACAGGAGAACTACAAGATCATGTGGGACTAAAGGAAACAACGTGCAAACACACAGAGGTCACTTTGTCTTTCTGAAATAGATATGCTGGTGCTGGTGGCCTAGCGGTTAATGTGCGCGCCCCGTGTACAGAGGATCAAGATGTTCTCTGGAGCAGGCTGCCCGGGTTCAAATCTGACCTGTGGCTCGCTTCCTGCATGTCACTCTCTCTCTCTCTCTCTGTCTCTCTGTCCTATCTCTAAAATAAAATAAAAATCTTGTCGTTTGTGTTTTGTAACCCTGGTGATTGCAGCAGTTTAATCTAAAAATACTTGAGATTATTTGTGGGTGAACATCTCACCTGTCTGTTTTTCCTCGCTGCCCTGTTCCCTCCAGGTCGATGCCAAGCTCCTCTGTGGCACCGATTTGTCTCCTGCCATTTACCGTCTCATTTCTGCAGGGCTGATGCAGGATAACGGGCGGAAAACAGAGAGCGCAGACGGAGCAGGATGTCAGGACGCTAAATAATTACGCTCAGTAATGTGGATTTACTCGCAGCAATCACGCCGGTTTATTTCATTGCAGCGACACTGATGGAAACGGGCTGCAGTCGGCATGGAAATGTCACTGACCTCACAAAGCAAGACGTACAAAATAAAAATTGCAAACTGTGATTGAGACGGCGCTATAAATGGAAACTATCCACCCAACAACAATTATGATCCTGAGATGAAGTATTTTGTGCATTGTGTGTCTGAATGTGTGCGTCAGTGTTTGTGTGGTTATGCAGAGAAAATTATCAAAATGAGCAGATGACTCGATGGAGAGGTTTTTATCTCAGTCCGCTGAGTGAAATGATGACATTAAATACTTTTTGTGAAATATTCTCAAAGTGATGCAACAGTATTTAGTTCCACTAGGTTGTCTGAATAGTTCTGATATATCCACATGTACTGTTGTAGTCAAGACTACACTAACCAGGACCAAGACATACCTGAGACCAGAGTGCTGAGTTCTGGGTTTATACCTTAAAAAACAAGAGTGAGTGTGTGTATGAACATCCACCTCTGCTGCTATCTGCTCTCCACATCTTTTGTTTGTGAGGGGGAGTCTCCTCTGAGAACAAGGGAGGGCATCGAGAGTGATAGAGTCAGCCATCAGGTTTTTGGCAGAGCGGGGAGCGCTATCTCACTTTGACAAGACCTTAAATGTCTGCTCGTCCAAAAGGTTGCCGTTTCAATTTCCCCCCCTCTCTCTCCAATCCCATGGAGGGGGGGGGGGGGGGAGTACTCATTAAAAATGAGGCAATACCAGTAACTTGGTGCAGTGACTGATTGATTAAGAATAAATAATTTAGTCTTAAATGTGTGGTACTACAATGAAAAACAAGTTTTCCCAGAGCCCAAGGTGAGACCCTCAGATAGTTTTGATTTGTGCAACTTAAACCGCAAAGATGTTTAATCTGCCATGATGTTAAAAAGAAAGAAAATGCTCACAAATTTAAAACCTTAACCCCTTAAGTGAACTCAAAGAAAACCACTCGACGTCCCACCTCAGCAGAGAGGAAGTGTGGACAACAGGAACAAGAGGAACACAAAGAAGAAATCCTTTCTGCATCTTAACCCATATGCTCTTTTGTAAAGCGTCTCGAGGTAACACTTGTTATGAAATGGTTTACAAATAATGATTGATTGATTGATTGATTGAAAAGTTTACAGTTTGGTGACAGAAAGCCAAGGTCACTTACAGGCCAGTCAGGTCATGAAGAGGCGACCAGAAGCGTAAGATGAGCTGAGTGAAAACATAAAGGGAATACAGCTGTAAAGCTGAGTTTGTTCACACTAACAGAAGGGGCTGTGTTGTATCTAAAGAGGAGCTGATAAAAGTGATGATGCGACCTCTTAAAAGACGTCTAAAAAAGCAGAAAATTGGCATTATTGCAGGAAACGCACAGTGTGTAAATTCCGTCACCAGGGAGCTCTCAATCAAAACAGCAACAAATAGATGATGTGTAGAGGCTGGTGTGGAATCATGGGAGTGATTCTCTCTGCATCCGGTGTTTCCACGGCAACAATAAACATGCCGTAAGTGCTCCACAACAAATAATAAGGCAGCACAACCTTCCTTTTTTTTAACAGATGAATAAAAGAATATGAATTGAACCCTAATTCTGGATGGTTCTTGCTGCACCTTCTGCCTCCTCCTGGCTCTCATCCCCCAGCTCCAACTCCGGAGTGTAGTAAAAGAGAGTTATACTTTTGTGCTTCACCGACTCTCACCTCCAGCACGGCCGTAAAAGTCACCTGCATTGAGGTAAATCTCAGGTGTCAGGGTGCAGAAGGGATAAAAAAAGATGTTGTAAATTAATACTGGAGACAATCAGAGCGTCAACTTCTGGAAATTGCTTTTTGAAACAGTCGTTAAACAAGATGTCAAAGCACAAACAGGCCACTACACACAAGGTAGCTGAACAAAATTACCCATAAAGCAACACAATTATCCTTTTTTTTATGGCGCAATAACACCTTATGTGCAGTATTCATCTCCCTCCTCTGGCTCCCAGTTACTGCTCCCATCAAATTTAAAACTCTCGCTTACAAAACAGCCACAAATGCTCCTCCTTAACTGAACTCTCTCATCCAGTTTGCATCCATCGTTTGCACTTCCTGACTTTGTTTCCTCCTCTTTAGATCCTTCCTTGTGTTGTACTTCCTCTCTGATGTTTGTCGCTTTGGATTTGGCGTCTGCTAAATGAATTTGTTCCATTCTCACCTGTAGTCACATTACAAACATGTCGACAGCAGTGAGATGTCTAAATACTCTCCACACCATGCAGCCCCCTTATTGATAATGAAGATCAGACCGAGTGTTATTAATCCATTTTTTAAACTCACTGGTCCAATTAATAAAAACATGACACAGGAAGTGACGAGCAGACTGACAGTATGTGCGGCGCTGGATGAGGACGCAGCATCTGGCCCTTTCACGCCTCATTGAGTTGATGGAATACTAATAAAAGCCAAACGACAACAGCATATTAAGTGTGCAATTAATATTCTAAAATATTCCTGCGCTGCATGTGGCGGGGACCTGTTCCCGGCGCCCTCGTTGGCAGAGTGTCGGCGTAGTCTCTCCTGTACAGATGAAGTGTCCTTATTAACCTTTTTTTCTGTGAGCCGTGCCGCCTCAGCTGGACGCTCAGAGTACACACACACGGCCGCCGTTTGTTCTGTCCTGTCGTCTGACAGCAGATAAATAATCTCTTCTGGAGGCTTTTTCTCCTCTGAGCTGCTCGGCCAAGAAGGAGCTTCATGATTGGTTTAGAGATAAATCAAAGTCCAGAGTTAAAATATTTTATATTTTAACACTTCTTCTTCTTGTTTTGCCTTCAGATCGTCGTCTCACAGTGTTTTGATGCTCTGTAAAGTTTGATTATACCCAGGATATGGCGTTCACTTGCACACAGAGAAACCTGGTCCTTCATACATGATAAATAAGAATTTGTCTGTGAGATATTTGTTTTTTAAAACACAAACTGAAGCAATTTAGAAAGCCGAGAAAAATTGCAGATTATGGCTTAATTAGTAGAGTCGTCATCCCTTAAGGGGTTGAGGGATCGAGCCCCAGCTCCTGCAGCATCATGTCCAATGCATCCTTAGGCAAGACACTTAACCCCAAGGTGCTCCCCCTGCTTCATCCTCAGGGTGTGAATGTGTAGGTGTGACCTGTGGTGTAAAAGCGCTTTGAGTAGTCAGAAGACCAGAAAAGAAATATACAAGCTCAAGAACATTTACCATTTACTCACATCATGTTACAGATATGACGTTTGCTCCTCATTTCCAGCAACGGTTTCTTTGTTGTTCCAGAAGTAAGACGCTTTGTTGCAGCCACCATGTTTGTTTTGTGTGAGGTTAAAAACACAGCATACAGCCATACATTCTTTCCACAGTCATTAATAAGATAAAACAATCAGATCAATAAAGTCATACACACAGTCATGCAGGTAAAAAACGGAGTGACCAAAACTTCCTGTTTCACAACGAGCCATTTACGTTTTCTGTGCTGCCAGGGACCCACCCCCCTTCAAGGGAAACTCACCTGTCTCTGTATACTTACAAAAGGTTATTACGGCCTGAGGGCTCCTCTGATCAAATTTGATACAGTTATGCTGAACCTGCTTGGAGAGATATAACAAAGAGTCGAGCATGTTTACTGATGCCAGCAGATGGTGCTATGACTACAGGTGAAGGTTAGCATGTGGCTACAGGTAGGTACTGTTGAAAGGTGAGGGTTATGTGCACATTCAGTAGGCGCAGGGCAGAAACAGCAGAGGGGAAAAGAAGACACACCTGGACACTTGTTAAAAAGATTACTAAAAGTCCTTAAGTCAAAAAACTGTGACTAATAAAAACATGTTGTTGCATCTAAGCAGGTGTGAGGGCAGGTTCTGTTATCATGCATGTTCAATATGAAGACGACTTGGCGTTGTATATGAGAGTTTTAACGGCTTCCCTTCATGGCAACGCTTTTAAAAGAAGACTCAAAACAACATCAACACTGTCGACATCACACGGCCATTACTGACCATCACAACTTCAACCGGATTGAAGCTGAGCAGGAAGACTGATCCATATTCATCCAAAGCGTCCCTCACTGTCCCCGTCTAATCAGCTGATTATCAACTCATGTGTAGTGTAGTCAGTTAGACTGAAAGAGATGTGACTGACGAGTTACTTACATGATGCCACATCCTGGTGCCAAAGAGCCCGACCGATTCATCAGCCAGACGATAATAATCGGCCAATATCGGCATCTCCAGTGACCATCGGTATCGACTAATTTTATCGCAGATATGTGCAGATATTTCTAGATTTATTCAGCAGTCAAACAGCATTTCATTTGAGTATCATTGCATTATACTAGCAGTTCTCTTTCTGGCTGTCACCAGCAGAGGGCTGTGTTCCTGAGGTGGAAACAGCATGACTGGATAACTTGGTTTGTATGTTTCTCATCAGTCAGATTGCTATCAAAGGTCACACCCAGGTTTCTGACATATTGCTTCCCAAAGTGAGGAGAGGAACATGTGTGTGCAACATATCAAATATATATATAATACATATCAACAAATCTCTACGTTTCTTGTCCTGAACCGTTCCAGCATGACGGTGGACATCATTACATCACTGATGTTTACACACTCGTTGCTCTTTTGCTAATGTTTACACTCGAGGTTCCTCCATGTCCATCTCGTCTCATCAGCAGCTGCTCTCACTCTTTGCTTGGTGGTTATTGTCATGTTAGTGCTTCTGGCAAATACTCAGATTTCCATCACTGCTGCTGACATCGTCAGGACGTCCTCGTCTGCTCTGCTGGTTCCTTTCGTTAAGTCTCTTAATTACCTGTTGAGCTCGTGGGGAGGCGTGTGATATGTTTGGACTTGCTGATGAGTGCTGTTTGTCATTGCCGTGCCAAGAGATAAGAGAAGATAAACTTTATTGTCCTCAAAGGGAAATTTGTCTTTGACTCTGTCCTGCAGTTATAAAAAAAACCTAATCATGCAACATTTCCACTTTTCAGTTCTCAGGCCCCTCTCCTCTGTCTTCCACGTGATAAATCGATTAAAAGGTGACAAGATTCACATCGTTACTCTGAAAAAAGGATCGCAATAATATGGTGAGCAGCTGTAGAGCAGAGGCAGTTGGCAGCTGCAGAGTGAGATTTAGAAATTGAGGACGCACCACCGTCTTCTAAACCTAAATGAAAGAGGTGAGGAGATAACAGACGAGACAAAAACTGTGTAGACAGAGAACTACACAAATAACACAACCAACATGATGCAGCATTTAATCAACACCACAACGAGAAGCTCCAATCACCTCCCCTTGATGAGAGGAAACAAAACATTCAAAGGTCAAACCACACTGACAAGAGGGTTAGAGACCCTAAAGGAATCTCTATCAGTCATCATTAGTCTACTGTCTCATTTTGTAAAATAAATCCTAAGAGAATCGTTACATCCTTACTCTGTACTTTTAAGAATAGACTTTAAACTTTACTTTTTTTTAAAAAGGCCATAGATCGGGCTGGACCAGTTATACACCAGCTCCTCCTGTAGTGATGCTGCTTAGGCTTAGACTACCGGGGGATCTGGTACCTTGAGCTCCTCTCTCTCTCTCTCTCTCTCTCTCTCTCTCTCTCTCTGTAATAAGTACACTCTCTCTCTCTCTCTCTCTCTCTCTCTCTCTCTCTCTCTCTCTGTCTCTCTCTGTAATAAGTACACCTCTCTCTCTCTCTCTCTCTCTCTCTCTGTCTCTCTCTGTAATAAGTACACCTCTCTCTCTCTCTCTCTCTCTCTCTCTCTCTCTCTCTCTCTGTAATAAGTACACCTCTCTCTCTCTCTCTCTCTCTGTCTCTCTCTGTAATAAGTACACTCTCTCTCTCTCTCTCTCTCTCTCTCTCTCTCTCTCTCTCTCTCTCTGTAATAAGTACACCTCTCTCTCTCTCTCTCTCTGTAATAAGTACACCTCTCTCTCTCTCTCTCTCTCTCTCTCTCTCTCTCTCTCTCTCTGTAATAAGTACACCTCTCTCTCTGTCTCTCTCTGTAATAAGTACACCTCTCTCTCTCTCTCTCTCTCTCTCTCTGTAATAAGTACACCTCTCTCTCTCTCTCTCTCTGTAATAAGTACACCTCTCTCTCTCTCTCTCTCTCTCTCTCTCTCTCTCTCTCTCACAACTTTTTTATAAAAACATTTATAGACAACAGATGTAGTCAAATTGAAATGCCTTTTGGGGTGCTGGTGCATAGTGTATGGAGGCCATTGTCCTCCAAGCGGGCGACCTGGGTTCAAATCCGACCTGTGGCTCCTTTCCCGCATGTCATTTCCCACTCTCTCTCTCTCTCTGAATTCTGATTCTATCCATTGTCCTATATCTCCAATAAAGGCGCAAAAAAAAGACTTGTCCTACACTCACACACATTTTCGGACACAGGTCATAATCAGCGCCCGATCGAACATGGCGCCCTACAGTATGTCGCCGTCCTCGAGCCGGATTGTTGTGTAAGTAATCCATGTGAGGACGCCGTCGTGTTTTGTGACCTGCTGTAGCTCATCGCGCTGAAGAATCCTCTGCAGACGTTTCTTCAAGGAACTGTGTAACCTTTACTCAGGGCTGTGGCATCGTGCGTGTTAAAGAGTTGATTGCAGTATCAATATTGTCGTTGGATCACTTCATATCATGCAAATCTGTCAATGCAACGATCGGTCGAAGGTATATAAAGAGCGGCTTCCCTCGGAGGGAATGCATGTCCAGTCTCCTCCGATCATCACGACAAGGTAGAGTCTCTGCTTTCACTCTTATTATCAGACATCGTTTTCAGAAGTCTAGATTTGATTCTCACTTTTATTAATCTGACAGGTTGAATGTAAAATAAGACAGCACTCGCTCATCACACTTTTAAAGGATAAAAAGACAGGAAAGTATCAAGTTTATTGGTTGAGTTCATCCCAAAGAGAACTCTGAAACTACCATCATGTTTTACTCCACCCTGCAGCGTTTCTCTGACATGTTGACCATGTGTTTTTTTTTTAATCTTACACGTCTCTTACCTGCAGCTTTACTCATAATTACATCAACATTTACCTGGTTGAATAACAGAAATTGAACTCAAGGTTGTAGAATTATTTGTCCGAGTAATGGAGTCACTTGATGAAGTATTTTATAAAACTAAACGAGCAGATGATTGTCTTTAAAGTGCAGTTTACTGCAGTGACATGTGTTTCTGTGTTAGAGCTAATGAAGCCAGTATTTCATCTCTCGTCCGTACGCAGATGGCGTTGACTTTCCTCCTGGTTGTGCTCATCGGGTTGAGCAGTGGACTGTTGATGGGAGCAGATGTAAGTTATCACTGGAGGTCTGCAGGGCGACACTCTAGGTGCTGTCCTGATTCACTTCTATATAAAAGTATTACAATTTCCAAGAAAGATCTGAACACTTGTATGGCTCTGCAACATTATATATATATATATACAGTAGATAAATAGAAAAAAAGAAAATATGAAAGTTGGTCTGGTACCTGGAGCAAGCACGGCGCCACTTCGGGGCTATAAGGGGCGTTAAAGCCCCGTCACAAATCTGTCCAGCCCCGGTTAAGCCCCCTCATATATGTCGATTTTTATTTTGAAAAATAAAAAAGACAGAACTTAGAAAGTAACTGTGAATACATGAAGATCGACTATTCATAACACCCCAACATATCAGTCAAGCTAACCCCTCAGCACCGGGAGAGAAAAAGAAATCCTGGCGCCGTCCCTGAGTGGGAAAGAGGTGCCCTTGAGCAAGGCATCAAACCCCAACAGCTCTGTGAAGCAGCCCCACTCTGACATCTCTCTACTAATGCATGTCCACAGGTCCTGTTTGTGAATGTGTGTGAGGAGCATGTCTCTCAATAACAGAGTGTAAAAAACAGAATTTCCCTCAGAGATGAGTAAAGTAAGAACTTGTTGAATCACATTTTTCTGGGTAGATCTTTCCTGGAAAGTTGTCACTCTTAAAGTTGTTATTCCAACGTAGTGAGACGCCCTGAACGAGCTTTAAATGACAGCCATTATTTGTCTACATGTTCAGTAAATTAATTCTTTTGAGAGCGCTTAAGACCTGAAAGTTTTTTGTTTATTTTATTTGCACACATGATAATAATTGTCTCCATCATCAGATTATGTCGCTTTGAGTTTTTATCAAATGGATAATGAAGTCTTTTTCTTTTTTACATTCACAGGCAAAATGTCCCCGTAACGGTTGGTACTTCATTATTCTTTTTCAAGTATTGATGCAAAGGGAGAGGCCTGGTTCGGCTCAGTTTGTTGAACAGGAGCCCCCAAAATACTGAGTCCTTGATGCACTGGTTGTTGGTTCGACTCCCGGCCTGGTGCACGTCATCAATCATCCAGAGCCTCAGCCAGTGCTTTATGAATATATCAAAGTAGATAATCAGCAGACTTTGTTTCACACATGTTGACTAAATTCATCAACTCAACAGGAATGGACAAAGCTCTTTATGTGTTTATAATTATATCATATTTAAAGTCTTTCTAACATGACGCTTGTGTTGCAGGGGATTGCTGTAAGGGCTGCCCTGAAGGCTGGGCTGAAATCGCGGGTCAATGTTACATGTTCAACAACAAGCCGATGGACTGGTGCGATGCTGAGGTACTGGAAACCCCCGCTCTGATGTCATCATTTTAACATCACCACCATTGATTGTTACATTACATATATATTTTCACATCTGCTTTAGGCCCATTGCATATCTGAAGGAGGAAACCTGGCCGCCATCCTCGAAGGGGATCATGCGCAACAGTTCAGAGAGATGGTGGTTAAGGCAGCAGGTAAAGAAATACCTGTGTGGATCGGAGGCTACGATGCAGTGAAGGTGAGTGATGCTGAGTTTGATTAGTGACATGAAATAAACTGAAACATGGAGAGAAAATAATTGTCAAAGCTAGAAGCTGTGAAGGGATGTCGTTCCTGCAAAACTTAAAGGACTAAAATGCAGACGTTGAAGGAGAGGACTGACAGTCTGATGTGAGGTAAACGGGCGAGGACGAAGACAACAGTCTCAAAAACAAAGCTGCTTCAGATACATCTTTTAGGCCTTTACAAAGCTGTGGCGGGCTTCAAGGAGCACAGAAAGACTCTGACCCAGGGGCGTCTCCAGAAGGGTCGCCAGGGGTGGCATGGGGCCCCCCTTGAAATCTTTTTGGCCACCCCAGGTGCAACTGCAAAATCTTTCACTATTATTGGCTATTTGACATGCCAAGAGGCGGGACTTGTTATGAAATCCACCATTCAGGCTGTGTTTGCATCAGGGAGTTCACAGTTTTCAGCATGCAGATGTTTGTTTAAATTGTTTTGAGTCCTTGAGAAGATGTACAAGTTGCCGTTATCTTGTGTAACTTAAACACCGATGTGATTGGTGTAGACAGAAAGGGGTAAATAAATGCTCTTCATTCATATGTGAGCACACCCCTGCACAAGAAGGGGCCCCCCAGGTGGGTCTGGACACGCCCCCTGCCCTGACGGATCATGAGCGAGGATTCTCTAGAGCGGGGGATCTCAAACTTCAAGGTTTAGATCCAGTAGAAAGACTTCTAACTTCATGAACCGTTATTTCCCTGAATGTGTTTCAAGTCAGGGAGAGTAGAAAAGTCTGTCATGTTTCCATTCAGTGACGTGAGGCTTTTTTCTTTCAGGAGGGGAAATGGAAATGGAGTAACGGTAAAAAATGTGTGTTCAGTGGCTGGGGCCCAAATGAGCCAAGCAACAGTAAAGATGAAAACTGCATGGCAATCGGGGACAAAGGTAAGAGTCTACTGTCTCTATTCAATGAAGTCTTTGCGGCTGATGAGTCCAGAAAGTGTAGATTTTTAAATCAATGTGTTGTGTGTGTGTGTGTGTCTTACAGAGAATCAACCCATCGAGGACGACAAATGTGACGTGAAGAAAGCGTTCCTGTGTGCGAGGGAGCTTGCCGAAAGGGAATGATGACGCGGCATCATCTGTGATTCTCTCCGTCATTCTGCTCCTTGAGAACAGCAGTGCTCCAAGATTTGCTGACGTTTCTGTTTGATTGAAAATGTAATACCAATAAAGAAATTCTACTCAACATTCATTCTGATCTCATGTTTTTAATGCTTCTGGGGGCTGCATGGGGGTGCAGTGGTTAGCGCTGTTGGCTCACGCAATGAGGGTTTGAATCCCCGTCTGACTGGAGCCTCTCTCTGTGTGGAGTTTGCATGTTCTCTCCCACAGTCCAAAGACATGCTCGTTAGGTTAATTGGTGACTAATTTGTGAAATTGCCCGTAGCTGTGACTGACTGACAAACCAGTCCAGGATGTAACCCAGTCTGTGCTGTGCTTTGATCAAAATATAACATGAATCAAGCACCAGAGGAGGTTTGTGACCCTGTATAAACCAGCTCTCTCAGAACGCTCCGTTTTGGTGTGTGTGTCTCTTTAAATGCAATGACCCCGCCCCCCGAGTTTTCCCCGTAGACATCACTCCTTTGATAGCGAGAATAAAAATGGGGGACCTGTGTAAAAGTTTTGCTCTAGTCTGGGGGTGGAGTCCATGGGTGGAGATACCAGGGGAGGGGAGGGGATTTTTTTTTTAAACCAGAATCCCACTGTGACATCACAAGGAGAGCACATTTGAAACAGAGCATTTTCCTCTGTGTTGTAAGACTTATGCAGACCACAAACAAAGGACTGGATGGGTTTATTTCACATGTTGTGGGTCAGTAGACTCTCAGGTTACACAGATATATGTTCAACAACACTGAAGAAGAGGATTTTTCACAATATGTCCCCTTTAAACCGCTGTAGTTGCTCAAAATTTGCTAATTTTGCAATGACAGTAGGAAACCTCCCTAAGGGGGCCCCTCCTGACAGCACTCACTCTCATTGCACTGTTAAGCGTCGCACGCTTTCCTATGGAAAACCAAAGTTTATTACAGAAAGTCACTGAAGCAAAATGAAGAGGAGTTATCAGTCTCAACAAAAGCACGCTGTTTGTGAGGGGGCGGAGTTAACAGCACTGTGTTTTAAGACAACGCTGCTCGCCAAAGTGCAAAGATGTGCTTTTTTGTAACAATATGAGCCCCATCCTGCCCTGTCAGCCTTCAGCACTTATTGGCCTTGTTCTGTTATTTCATGTGGTCCAACACTTTACAATAATAGCACCTGCAATAGAGCGCCACAGGAATGAGTCCCAAAACCAGGAAGTAAGTTAGCATTTGAGCGCCATGGGGTCTAACGTCTAAAAGTCAACGTGGATTTTGAATGTGTTTGTGGTTAGACTCCTGAAATAAGGTCTGTGGTTAACACAAGCTGGAGAGATGTTGGTGTTCTGTTAGAGCACATAAACTACGTTAGGTAATACCTCCACTTGTGAAGTTTGAAGTTTTTACTCGTCTTTAAAAAGGCGGTTGCTAACAAGCGGCTAAATGTGACTACAGTGGTTGTCGGGGACATTAAAGGTCATCACGCCGGACACAGAGGGCGGGAACTCTCTCACTAGTCGGAGATGTCTCCTGTAGGTTTAATCTTTAGGTTCAGGTGAATATTATGTTAGTAAACTATTTATTAAACTACGTGGATTAGTTTATCGGAGATCGTCTGAAGCATAACGCTAGTGATGTCACAACCATCCCACCGTGGTGTAGTTAGCTTTAGCATAACGTTAGCTTTTTACTTCTGTCGGCCGCATTAACGCTTCAAACATCATAAAAATGGCGTTCATCTGTGAAGATCATCCTGCTGAACAAAACGCCTACGCTTCAGAAACGTGTGTTTACCACAGAGATTATTTATTAATGATCCAAAATCCAATGAAAACATCCCAGAGGAGGATTCTCATTAGACCCCCATGGAGATGCTACTTCCTGGTTGGCCTAGAAAAATACGTCATATGGTTTGTTCTCTATTGCATCTGACGGAGGCTGCATAGTTTTTCTAAATTCAATAAGGAGCTCATCAGATTTCTTGTCTTTGAGTTGGACTGAATGCCCCCCCGCAGCAGTGGATGAAACACATGTTAGGAAAACTAAGAAGGTGTGTCCACCGTCCTGTTGCACAGACGGTTTTCGCCTACTGCGTATCCTGTTGTGGCTTTGTTTGTCAAAGAGATTTGGCAGATGTGGCCGGGCTTTTTAGTCAACATTAACTGAAGATCTCTAAATGATCAACTATCACACATCACACAAACGATTATGTCACACACAAGGTCAGGAGAGGACTATAGGTCAGCTGGTTGTTAAAGATACACTCTTTACAGCTTTAATAAGATTTGAAACTTTTACTCTGCACTGTAATTATTATTATTATTATTATTTTAACTCTTTTAATTTTTAATTCGATTTTTTAATATTAATTTCATTTTAATTATTTTTATTTGAACATATTTTCAGATTTAATCATTTCAGTGATTTTTTAAATGTTCTATTTTAATGTTTCTTTTCTTTCCTCTGTCATGATGCTTTTTGATGTCTTGTGTGAAGCACTTTGAATTGCCTTGTTGAAATGTGTGACATAAAATTGCCTTGCCTATAGACACTTTGAAGTGTGTGTTTTTTGCCTTTTCTCACACTTTAACATCACGTCCAAAAACTGTGAAGTGCATGAAATGGAATTAGTTCAATCTCTGGGGAGCGAGTGCAAAATGTGTAGAACAGCTTTTTATTCATAAATGAAACAAACGTAAAAGTGCAACAAAAAAGTCCCTCAAGTGTCCACTAGAGCCTTTAGCTTGGTTACAGTGAGTGACAGGAAGAGTGTTTGTCACACATTTATTTATTTGTCGGTCTAAGCCTAGAAGTCAGGATTGTTGTTAGCTTTTCCCAGCAGAGGCACTGCGACACCGATGCTGTTCCTTTTTTCACCTGCTGCTCCCTCAGTGGAGACTTTGAGCCTGTTGATTGGCCGCTTCATCCTCAAGCTCTCTAAGCTTCTTTAGTGTGATAATCAAACAACTGTGGTCAGCCACCTCCATAAATATGTTACCGCTCGATGGTAAACGTGAGGTATAAGTAGCTCATTATCCAGATAACAAATCATCTGTAGGTGTAGACTGTCTGCTCCCCTGACCTGGCCGAGGGGAGCCGGGGAGGAGTGTTTCTTAACCCTGCAGAGGTCTGAATGTAAACACAAAGTCAGACTTGTGTTCAGTCTGCAGGATTTATTCTGCTCATAACGTAATCTACAATGATTTCTTGAGATATTGAAATACACTAAATTGCATCGAGTAACTTCTATAGTTTTCATATATATCACAATATCTTCAGAAAATGACCAGTAACTTAATGAAATGTAAAGGTTAACCTGAAGTAGAGTAAATAACCATACATGTCTGTCAGTCAATACTCTCCAGTTTCCTTTAAATCTTAAACATGCATCTTTTCTGTTTTTCATTACATCACATATTTAACAATACACAACGTTGCCCTGAGTAGCTGTCGTCTTTTCTTACTGGAATTACTCATTGTCAGGTATCTCACATTCCCACATAACTAATGTCTCCATTAGTCCATGAGAAACACACACACATTAGATAGAACATGAAACGTTTACATTAGCTCTCTGTATGATTTCTGAATCATTAACAAAATAAAACAAACACCTTTAATGTGTCTCAGTATTTCCACGTGTTCTGTGATGTTACTATGCATTAACAACAGATTGATAGATAGATCTTTATTTTCATTGCATGTTGTACAACGAACAGCTGCGCTAGCCTAGCATGCTAGTGTGCAGCTTAACATCTCTATTTTTCACACAGAACGGTAAAAATACTCGACCTTCAACATTATACTTTACTGACAAAATTCAAAACACTGGTGTCCATGCGTGTGGTTTAGAGGACAATAAACCCACCTGAAAGCAAATACAAAGAGGCAACAAAGTCAGACTTGCGTTCAGCTCGGCTGCAGGATTTGTTCTGCAGCATTTGTCTCTTTAGGATATAATGCTCCTCACAAGCACTAAGCGCCCTCTAGTGACATGATTGAGTATTGCAATAACACTGTAACAAGTTTAGTGCTCTGAAATGTGGCTTTAAATTGTTATTTTAGACAAATACACATGAATACAATATAAGCAATGAACTGTATTTTCATCATATAATGAACTTATCCTCTGTCCCAATGACTTTTAACATATTGATGCAATTTTTCAAATCTTGTAATCCATTTTTAACGTTTTAATAACCTTTGTTTTTAGCTTAAGACAATATGGATTTAAATTAATTATGTACACATCTCTTCAACCCTTTACACTAACATGGTGTTTGCCAACCCTTTGCTCCTCTGCAGCACCACCTACTTATCTAAATATGGTCACTTATGTCTCCACACACCAACCTGAATGTCTATCATCTGAGTGATCTGAAGGTGGTGTTTAGTCATCCATTACCGGGCGATAAATAAAATGATCCTATGTAACATTTGTCTGTCAGCGAGCATCTTTAGGTCAGAGCAGCATGTGATCATTACAGAGCAGCTCGTCGTGCTTCAGGTCACTGATGAAGCTAACGAGCTGGTAGAATGACACACAGCAGCTGGCTGATTTTTCTTTATTTCTCCGTTATGAAATCAGGACGTTGTTGTTGTCTTAGATGTAAAATCTAAAAAAGTTAAGATCTCCTGGTTAAGATTACCTTCATCAGCAGCTGGCAGCGCCCACAAACTGGCTGTATACAGATCAGTCTATATGTGAACTCTCCTGTGTGCATCTTGTAATAATCGACTTTTTTGCCATTTATGAGGTGTTACGTTATTTCACATCTGTTCACTCTCATTGTTGTGTATCATCTCTCGGCTTCCTCCCACAGTCTTTAACGTGTGGATTGAGGTCGGGAAATATTCTTAGTTTTTCAAGAGATTTGTGCGAGTGTGAAAGCCCTATTTCACACTCGCAGAAATTCCAGAAAAACTCCTGATATTTCCCTGGAGGAGCTGTATGTGTGAACACAAACAGACAGAGTTTTCGCTCGGACTTCAGTCAGACTCTTCGTATTTTTTCTGCAGCAAGTCCGAGTGAGCTGATGTAGCAGGATATTCTCCAGAGAATTCATCTCGAGCCAATAGGAGGGGGGAAGCATTTATTCCCTGTGATCGCTGCACGGTGCATAAAGTGTCTGCATGGGACCTCTACCATCTCCGTGCTCTAATGAACCTGCTGCATGTTTCCTGTTCTCCAGTATGTTCTTCTCCACTCTTTAGTTCACATTGTGATTCTGTTCAACTACTTGAAAAAATTCTCTTCAACAAAGAGTCTCTGTTATAGTGATGTCTAATATAAAAGAGTCAGCAGGCAGTTGATCTGCTTATTTTCCTTTCATTATTTGACAAAATTGTTGGTATGAAAACTCAGCAGTAGTTGAATATTGCTGCAGATTTCTGTCCCCTAGTTGCTCCTGTCAAACAGTTCAACATGTCTGTGGGGTGAACTCATCGTGCAGTCGATCGTCGGATGATATCCTGGTTTTATTTCACTCGATCATCGCCTCCACATGTCGCATCCCAGGCAATTATTTTCAAGGAACAGGTTAACCTTTACTCAAGGCTCTGGCATGTTGTCATCAGCGCTAAATGCAATGCCAATATTGTCCCATGATCACCTTATTGCATGCAAATGTATTAATCAAACAATGTTTAAAAAATGGTATATAAAGAGTGGCTCTCTTTCAAGACGTTAATGCGAGCACTCTGCACATCCAGCCTCATCTGATCACGACAAGGTAAGGGTTTGAATCTTACCTTCCACCTCTGCAGCGTCTTTATCTGATATGAAACAGAACACATGTACAGTCAAGTATCAAAATACAACCAAGAAAAAACTATATTTAGTGCAGAGTGAACAAGGACCGTGTGTTTGTTAGGCTATCTGATCGCATTATTACAATACTACATGTAGGTCTATGTTCTTCTTTAAAGTGCTTATAACAAATGTTAGAGTGAGAGTAAAAGTAGTAAAAACAACCGTCTGCAAGGTCGACATAGTCCGAGAGATGACTTGAATGAAGTGTTCTGAGATTTGAATCGAGTTATCGGTGCTCACTGGAGTAAAGAAGGGAAGGAAATGTGGATCAAGTGAACGATCTTCAAGTTAAAGATGCAACAGTTTAATATGGACCTGTTTTAAAATCATGTATAGGTTTCTATGAATCAATATTAGAAACTGACAGGCTAATGAATGATTGATGAAGAAGGGGAGGGATTCAATACGTTTATACTTCTTCCCACTCCTTATTTGACGTGTAAACTGAAGAAACAAGTATTTGAAATAATAAGCACCTTCCACAGATACACATCACAAAGTGCTTAACTTTAAAGGTGACATATCCTCCTCCTCCTCTTCAGTTTAAATAAGTCTTAGAGCTCCTCAAAACATGTGTGTGAAGTTTCTTGTTCTAAATCCACTCTGATCCTGTATTTGATCATGCCTATAAACCCCTCTATTTCAGCCCTGCTCAGAACAGGCTGTTTCTGTGTCTGTACCTTTAAATATGTAAATGAGCTGTGTCTGACCACGCCCCCTCTCTGGAAGGACTTGGGTGTACTCCGGTCTTTCTCGCTCCATGTCCTATTGTTTACGGTGAGAAGGCAGACTCAGAGGGCAGGACAAACACCTAGCTGTGGGAGTGTCACCCACCTGGGGGAGGGGCTACTGCCCTTTGTGATGTCATAAAGGGAACATCTCCAAAAGGCCTGTTTGAGCACACATTTTCTAAAAAGTGGAGCAGGAAGAAGATGGAGAGGATGGACTTTTCTCATCATTGGGAGGTTTGTAGACAGACTAGAGACACATGTTAGAGTTAGAGGAACATGGTTAAACACCTTTAAAACAAGGACACAATGAAAGAAAAGAAAATAGCAAAGAATAATACAAAGCACAGGGCTGACAGTTTAAATCATAGCAACAATAAAACACAACTACAACCAAAGTGCTTGTCTGAATAAAAATGTTTTCAGCCATTTTATGAAGGTGTAACAGGAATCTAGTGTTGTGGATTTTTCTGTTGGTAATGAAAGATCTCAAGTCAAAGTATTTTGTCTTTGTGTATTTTATTGCATATAGTACTACTTAAGAGTTCTTTTGCAAAAGGGGTAATGAGCTACAAAAGTAACATCAGTCACAAGTGCATCAAAGATTCCCGGGGCAGTCCCGGTTGCAGAGCATATTTATACTTTCACAGGGTGTAGGTATATTACATAGACATGAGTAATACATCATCATTGGTTTCAGCTTGCCCTAGTGACTATGCCTTCTGCTAGTTTGCCTGGTGATTTATCTAACACCAACAGAAACTCCTTTGTTCGGAGGGCACTGATTTAGGATCATGCTGATCCTGAGGGGAGTTCCTGTTGGAGATACAGACCAAGACCTCTTTCACAGGATAACGTAATAATCCACATTTGATCTTCACACAGATGGAGTCAGCTTTTCGTCTCTTTGTGCTCCTTGGCTTGAGCTGTGGACTGTGGTTGGGAGCAGATGTAAGTGTGATTTGACTTCTGATTTCTCTATACATATTCATATTTACACGTCTATAAATGTATACATTCATACATAAACATAAAACTGAATTATTATTTACTCGTAGTAACGAGTTATAACCTAACCAGCTATGAGGTCATCGAGGTCAGGCCCTCTTTGATTTTTTCAAAAATAAGACACCAAGAATTGTATGACGCACTAGATGGCTTTTACTTTGAAAGTACTCGCACATAAATGCTACAACGTCCTGGCCCGCCCTACACTGCTTCTGTGGTTCTTACTCTTCCTCATAGATTAGGCGGCCGCCTTTACAACACGCACCCACCTTCTAGTTGTGCGGAAAAAAAACAACCTCTCCACCGCCTTCTGCGGGTCACCCACTTCAGTAAATGTGTGGTCGGGTGTATAGCTTGTGTTGCATTTGAAAGTATCATTTGGGGATGAATTCTGCATGACCAGAAACACCTCAAATACGATACATTAGGAGAAAAAATTCTGGACCTCACTATTTTCGAAACCCCGGTTACCGCCCTGAGTAATCGTACTTTCATTTGTGTTTCAAAAAGACTTTGAATCAGTCCACAATCCCAATAAATAATCATTTAATTGATGAGGTTTTCAGGACATCACCCATAATGCCTAAAAACTAGAAGTTGTTTTATTCATGATATAAATATTATGTCTCCAAAGACAGTTTGTGTGAAGGAATCTGAACTACACAAGTCTAATCCTCAGCCTTTAAAAAGTCATATTTATGTTTTAATATCCTTTTTACAGAGTCCATAAAGTCTTCCAAGATGATTGCTTGTGTTTTTGCGCATAAGATGATAGTCTGAAAAGTCCTGCTTTATTCTCATCACAGTTATTTCTAGTTGACTTCACAGCTAATAATCATGTTTTCTTGACATTCACAGGCAAAATGTGACAAAAAAGGTGGGTACTTCTTTGTTCTTTTAACCCAATCACACAACCGCCATTAACATCTGTCATCAGCCAGAGCTCAGATTTCTCCGATTAGATTCACTTTGTTCAGGCTCCTGTTGCCTTATGTTCTGACTCCACCTGACTTGTAAACTGAGCACGCTTCATGATCACGTTACGCCATGCATGAGTTGTATTACGCTGTTATGTACGAGAGGTCACCGTGCTCAGGCCCGGTTAGTCCTGGAGCAGTGTGAGTGCAGGCCAGAAGGGGGAATGGGGAGTGGAGGCAATCATGCTTCAGCACTGTATGGGACAACTGGGTCCACACCTCAAAATAAGAAATGTGAAAACATTTGCTGCTTACATCCAGAGCTGGTGATTGGCAACTGCTTATGGCCTCAGGTCACATAAAAACCCTTTTCACACATACGGAAATCTCCTGAAAAACTCCAGAGATTTGGCCACCGGGGGTTCTTTAGGCTATGTGTGAACACAACAGCCGAATTCTTCGCGCTGACTTTATCCAGAGTTTCTCCGGCCAGACCCCTAGTATTTTTTCTGTAGAAAGTCAGAGTGAGCTGATGTCTGAACACATCAGCATATACACCAGAAATTTCAATTCAAGCCAATAGAAAGAGAACAACGTTTATATAGTGACTGCATAAAGTGTCTGCACGCGACCTCTACGATCTCCGTGCTCTAATTAAACGGCTTCATTATGTTTTCTGTTCGTCAGTATGTTGTTCTCCTCTCTTTAGTGGATGTTGTCATTCCATTGGATTACACATAGCATTGATATAAAGGCAAATATTCTCATTATAACGTTGTGTAGCGGCCTCTGTTGCTTCGGCTGCTACTTCCACGTTGTTTTTTTACGTCACGCCTTACCTCAGTAACGTACATACACTTTATAAAGTGTTTGTTAATGATGACCAAATAATTTATAAACCTTTAAGAGATGGTTTATAAAACATCTAAAAACATTACAGAGACACATGGACCAGATATTTGTTCATGGTTTGTAAATATTTCATAAAGCGTCTATTAATATTATTTGGATGGTTATTATAAAGTTGGAATTGAAGATTATAATCCCTTATTGACACTTTGTAAAGCATCTATAAATATTTTTTAGATAGATAATTAACATTTTATCAATGATTAATAATTGGTTTATAAACCATCTACAAGCATTATTAGCAAACATTATTAACTATAATTTCATTGTTTGTTAACAGTAAATAACTATTAACTAATGGTTAATTAACTATCTATTTACCCTTTATAGATGATGGTTATTATAAAGTGTTACCCAATTAATTTTTGCCTTGGACCCCAATAGACTCTAGTGACCTCTACATATGAACTGCTGGAAAGAGCATTCTTCTCATGTATTTTTACAGTACTGGTTGCAGTACTGGGAATAGCAACAAGCAGGGCATATGTGGTGATTAGAAAGGGGATGATGGGGGGATGAGGCATGACTATGGTCTTCCTGATATTGTAGCTATAATATGTAAATAGTATCCTATGTCTTAATCATATTTTTTTTTTACAGTGATTAACATGACATTTGCATTGTAGGAAATTGCTGTATGGTCTGCCCTGAAGGTTGGCTTGAGCTGAACTCCCGCTGTTTTAAGTTCATCTTCGATGAAAAGGATTGGGATGATGCTGAGGTACTATAAATAAAAAATCATATCATTTTAGCGCAGGCTTCATTCATTTACCCTACTCCTACAGCGTCTTCTTACTTTGTTTCCCCGTAGGACAGCTGCATTGAACAAGAAGGAAATCTGGCTTCCATCCATAGCGATGAGGATTACGCTGCACTCAGGGATTTGGTGAAAACTTCGACAGGACTCGATAAACAAACTTGGGTGGGCGGGTATGATGCAGTCAAGGTCAGTGGTTTTATATATCATTTAGTATTGCTTAAAGTATGTATGAAACCACAATACAGACACATACTGTTTACGTTCAATCAATCAATTGATCTTTATTATGCCAGCTCATGACAAATTGAATCCAAGACCCTTCACAAAGAGAAATGGTATGGACCGTAATTTTTGTATATTATTTACAGTCTGTGTTCATGGTGGCTGAATGTTGGTTTTTTGTAAATTGATTGATTGATTGATTGATTAATCCACAATGAGCAAAGCAATTTGCAGCCGTGAGGCCAACCAGAATGGCAGATCAGTTGAGGGAGGTGGCCCAGAGACCAACCATGCAAGCAGACCAGGTACAGAGGGTGGCCAGGAGGCCGACCAGGTGAGGACCAGACCTCAGAATGGGGACCAGGAAGAGGTGTTAGCCAAACCGGGAGAACCAAGAATCAGCCTACAGGACCGCCAAGGTGGGACCATGAGGACCAGATCAGAATGGACCCCCCCACTCTGCAACAGGGTGCTAGAGGAGCTTAGCAGGAACAGGAAGCAGACGGCACTCAATGAGCACAGGGGGTACACGACGTGTTGCTGGAAAAGGAGGCGGACTGCGCTCTGCCAGAACTGGGGCACAGGGTGGCCGAGGCTCGGGGGAGCACAGAGGCAGAGTCATTGGGGAGCACAGGGGCAGAGTCACTAGGGACCTGGGTAGTTGAGGTTCTGGAAGGCAGGAAGACCGGGGCTCAGGGTAGTCGGAAGGCCGAGGCTTAGGCAAGTCAGGAGGCCTGGTCTCTGGGGCGCTGGGCAGCAAAGACTCTGGGAAGCTGGGCAGCAAAGACTCTGGGAAGCTGGGCAGCAAAGACTCTGGGAAGCAGCAAAGACTCTGGGAAGCTGGGCAGCAAAGACTCTGGGAAGCTGGGCAGCAAAGACTCTGGGACGCTGGGCAGCAAAGACTCTGGGACGCTGAGCAGCAAAGACTCTGGGAAGCTGGGCAGCAAAGACTCTGGGAAGCTGGGCAGCAAAGACTCTGGGAAGCTGGGCAGCAAAGACTCTGGGAAGCTGGGCAGCAAAGACTCTGGGAAGCTGGGCAGCAAAGACTCTGGGAAGCAGCAAAGACTCTCCGAAGCTGGGCAGCAAAGACTCTGGGAAGCTGGGCAGCAAAGACTCTGGGACACTGAGCAGCAAAGACTCTGGGACGCTGGGCAGCAAAGACTCTGGGAAGCTGGGCAGCAAAGACTCTGGGAAGCAGCAAAGACTCTCGGAAGCTGGGCAGCAAAGACTCTGGGAAGCTGGGCAGCAAAGACTCTGGGAAGCTGGGCAGCAAAGACTCTGGGACACTGGGCAGCAAAGACTCTGGGAAGCTGGGCAGCAAAGACTCTGGGAAGCAGCAAAGACTCTCGGAAGCTGGGCAGCAAAGACTCTGGGAAGCTGGGCAGCAAAGACTCTGGGACGCTGGGCAGCAAAGACTCTGGGACGCTGAGCAGCAAAGACTCTGGGGCGCTGGGCAGCAAAGACTCTGGGAAGCTGGGCAGCAAAGACTCTGGGACGCTGGGCAGCAAAGACTCTGGGAAGCAGCAAAGACTCTCGGAAGCTGGGCAGCAAAGACTCTGGGAAGCTGGGTTGTGGAGTCTCAGAGGAAATAAAAAGGTCTGTAATCCACACAGGCAATGAGTGCCTGAGCCACGGCTTGGAAGCCACTTTTTGCGGGCCATTGAGATTGTGGCTTTTCCGACCATTTCTGAAGGGAGTCACTTTCCAAATCTTTAATCCAAAGCAGGTCAAAAAATTAAAGTTCATTACACTCTGCCACGTCCTTAAGTCAACCTAAAATATTTATCTGAACAAAAGGTAACAGTCCAAAAACAAAGGCTTACCAAAAGCAGAAAACCAAAGGGGAATGTCAAACAACTTTTCAAATATTATGTAATAAATGAAGTTATTATAATTTTATAAATCTACTCACTGACTGTTTTATCTTTCTTTCAGGAGGAATGTTGGAGATGGTCTGATGGCTCATCTTTTAATTTCAACAACTGGGGCCCTCAAGAGCCAAACAACTTTGGCAAGGGCGAACATTGCCTGGAGCTGAACTTTAACAGTGTGTATCCAATACCTGTTTTTAATTTATTTTATTGAAATGCATATATACCCTTACTGGTTGTGTTTTTCCTCTAACCATAAGACGCTTTTTCCAAAAAGTCAAGCGGAGTGTATTGTCTGAAGCCTTTGTGTTGTGTATGTCTCTACCTGCAGAGAAAGACTGGAGCAACGACTGGTACTGTAGGTTCAAAAGATCCTACATCTGTGGAAGGGACAAGGTGAAGGCGAACCAGGACTGAAAAAGTAGCATCTCCAGCTAACCATCTAAGAGGCCACTTCACTGTCTCTGCGAGGCCTGGATGACACAAGTGGTTGAAGATTTATTGACATGATGATTTACTGAATGTTTCAATAAACCAAATCTCACCAAGCAATAATTCTGAGCTTTTTTGTTAATTCATTGTTCCATATTATTTATGTAGATGTTTTGTTTTCAATGGGTTATAGGGTTGTTAAAAAAGCTGACATGTGACTGCTTGAAAAATGCTCCGTTCCGTCATTACATTTAAAGAGACACACACACCAAAACGGAGCGTACTGAGAGAGCTAGTTTATACAGGGTCACAAACCTCCTCTGGTGCTTGATTCATGTTATATTTTGACCAAAGCACAGCACAGATGTTTCATTTAGACCACAGGGGGACTGTTTGAAAAGGTGGAGGAGGGGACTGTTTGAAAAGGTGGAGGAGGGGGAGAATATGTCCTCTTTAAAAAATGTACTAAACCTATTTAATTTTTTTGTTGAGTTCTTACATCACCTCGAATATTTCCAACAGTTTTCAAAGCCAGAGAAGTCCGTAATTTTAGAGTTGTAACGGGATGTGTCTTGTCATGGCGTCAGCTTTTGTTATTGTATTCATTGAGAGCCCCCTAGTGGCAGAACAACTTTCCACCTAAACACAAACTTTCCATATCATCTGCTCTATTCCAGTTTAAAATGATGTTGAACCATTATTTACTGTCTGTGTTTACAGCAAATTTTGAATGTTTGTTAGTCACATAAAGGCAGATTTGTTGTCATGATGACCAGGAAGACATGGACCTTTTTTTTTAACATATGTATTGAAAGAGCAAATACAGCCCAGATCTTTTTGCATAACACGATTAAATATGCACCACAGCAGCAGGAGACTATTTGCTCTGTAGTATATTAAGGGATGTGTTTGTCTTTGCTTTGAAAAATAAGAAATGTATTTAATCTGTTATTTAGCGCAGGTTAGGCTGCAAAAACTGAACAATCCTTTTTGTAAGGTGCTTTACATCCTTCGGCAACCTAAATATGATCGTGACACTCTTGAAGGACGTTGTAGTTTTGCTAAAATGTCCTGTTCAAGTCATTTGAACAGGAGGCATTTAGAAAGGTGTTAAATGGCTCTGCCAGCCGGGCCAGAGGAAGCACTGGTGATGGATGGCTGGGAGAGCTGCGGGAGTGCTGGAGATCCTGCACGTGACGCTTTGATCAATGTGCCAGGCTGGAGATGTAGTGCCTGCCATGTTCAGACCCCATTATGTTATCCAACATTTCATTTTGCATCCAGGTGAAGGTTAACGAGACAGAGAAGTGCCCATTAAATGGTCAGCTGATTGTTGTTCTTCTCTCCCATGAATGACACTATTCACACGGGTTCAGTACGGCATGGGAAGTGTTTTTGATCCATGAGAGAATCAACCATGTCTCCAATTTGTAAAGTTAAATAGCCAGGGCAAATTTTGACAAATTCAGCCGGCTCATGTCGCGACATAGTTGGAGAGCCATTGGCAGAAAGAGCAAACTAAAACCAATTAGCAGAAGCCAATGTCAAGAGAGGCAACAGGCTGTACACTGTGAAGTGGGATTCTGCCACCTTACACACACATCCCTGTTTTTTTAATTGTCCTGCAAATCAATTGAGTCCTGTGTGCAAGATGATTGTGTCAATGCAGGACAAAGGTGATTGCAGCTTTACCAAAGGACAATTTTGTCTTAATTTTGCTTATTTATGGTGCGTTCCAATTCATAACTCCTTCGTGTGAACGCGAGTGGAGGGGGGTTGGAGGTGTCTCTGTAGGAGAACGGAGGCTTCAGTATGGAGGAGGCGTGGCCTAACAGCAGTTTGTTTTGGTTTCATGCTGGTGCTCAAGGGCGACATCTACTGGATCAAAAAGTTCTTCACATTCTTCCTTTCAACAAGACACATTTGACCTCTGTGTTTTACACTATTTCCACCTCAACTTGTAAAAGACAGACTTTTATATAAGTGTGCATGTTGGCAGGTTCAGCTTGATTAACTGCAGACCTTGTGATTAAACGATTAAGGTCCTGGTTTCTGATCTTATCATACTGAGTCTAAGTCCTGAAGCTAGTGCACTGGAAGAAAAAATACTTTCAAGAGGAATGAAGAGATTTTGGCTTCATGCTGTTACACTGTTGATGTTATCATCAAAGTATTTTTGTTTTGGGAGAAGGAATTGGTGCTTAAAAGTGAATACGTTCACTGTGCCTCCCTGGGCTGTTGTTAATATGACCGAGCAGCGTGCACCGCTCCGACACAGCAGACTCCAGACGGGCCTTTGAGGATTCTTTTTGTCAGTGAACAGAATCTCAGTCCACATGGAGCCCTCCCTCCTCGCAGCCAGCAGACGTCCTACATGCTGTTTCTGCTGCTGCTGGTTTTGATCTCAAAGAACTGAGGACATTTAAAAGATATCTGTGACGTGGACAGACTGACAATACGGGGAGGAATGAGCAGCTATTTCCACGCTTAATTACACCGTTTTAAGAAGTTAATTTCACGCGAATCAAGCTGAGGAAGCCTGAGCTGCATGGTTGAACCGGGCCGTGTGCCAGACGCCGGGCTAAAGCCGCACAGTGGTCAGTCTCCTGCTATTCTATGAAAAGATTAGAGGGCTGCAGGACTTCTGAGGACTCTGATTTCTCCTCCAGGTAAAGAGTAATTAATATAACGACACCCCCCTGACTCCTCTAAGGCCTCTTATCAAAACTCTTTCCTTATCTCTTTTAAGAAATGTAATTAGAAAATCTTTCCACTTAATGATTGTGCAAAATGAAAGTGACGTTCAAGCAGTGGATTCCCTTCGGTGATTGTTGACGTGAACTATGTGAAGAGACGATGTTGGACAGCCAGACAGAAGAGCAGCAGTAGCTCAGTTTAGCATTTTTGGCAACAGGGAAATTAGAACTCATGCTGAACTCAAGATCGATGATGTTGCATGAGGGAGGGAGTGTGACAATAAAGTTTCTGGATGAGACAATTGTACAACAATCGAATAAAACCCACACATCCAAACTGGGCTCGCACTCTGCAGGGCTCCAATCAGATCCAGAGATGTATTTCACCGCAGGGTCTTTTTATTTATAAAGCTCTCAGAAACATTACCCTCATACCTGACAGACACTTTCCTCAAGGTGTTTACTGTTGAATGTTCCTCGAGTCAGATCGGAACTGTGAAAATCTGCTTTTTCTTATTCTGTCTCTTGGAACAACATGCAGCATCTTCTTGAGGGAAATTAACCTTTACCTTTTGGGCATTTTATAAACTTGATTTTAAGCCTCTCAACCAACCTCTGTTTGTAACTGTTTTACACAAGTGTGTTTATTTATTGCATTAAATCGCTTAAAGGCTTAATATGCGTAATAGATATTATACAAATTATATAAATGTAATAGAAATCAAGTATCTCCTGAGTCATGACTGTCTACAATGGGTGTAACACCCGAGTCCCACTGTCTGTGATGTTTTCAGAGTTTTCAGAGTCCTATCTTCACTTTGTTTACATCGCCAGGACGGCCGGCTGACTCCTCCCCTCGTGTATAAAAGTTGTTTAATTGAGGGACTAGAGAAAAGAAGAATAACATACTGTACTCACTGCTTAACTGTGTTTCTAGATCACGCTCATTTCAGGTAAATTTACATGCAGTGTGAAGATACCAGCATAATAAAGATCGCTAGCATTAGCATGCAAACACAACAATGCAATGTTGTCTAATTATTTCTGTAATAACTCGATGTCGTTGTGAATGAGGGTTGCCCCTCAATGATCTTTCAAATATAAATAAAGGTTGACATTTGGAGCACACCTGCTCTTCATCAGACTACGGTCACATTATCTGTGAGTTCATGTGAAGCGCTTCTTTTGAGTGTTTGTTTTTTCATTGTCAATAGTTGGATAGTTCCTGGTGTTGTATTTAATGTCATCTCGTTGCTGCCAGCTGTCTGCAAAGTGTCACCTCGCTGCTCTTAACCTCACTGAACTCTTGTTTGGGATGTCGGGAGTCTTTTGGGGATACATTCTTGCATCGTAATTTAAAGCATCTCTCCTCTTTTCTGCTTCTCCCCCGATCCCACTTTCTCAACGAGTCGATGTGTCTCAATCACGACTCATCAGCATTCTGTGTTTTCGTCTCGTTCAACATCTTCTGAGTTTCCAAACTGCTGTTTTAATGGTGTCAGGAAGTTGTTACTAATAACTGTGGTCGAGTCTTTTTGATCCAAATTGTTTATAAAAAAAAAAAACACGAGAGTAAAGAAAAATAAGATTGACAGTCACTGAAGTTCTGTGAACAGATTTATTTCTGAACAAACAGTTCAACATCACAACGTAGCTGCAATTTTAAAAACAAGATACAAACTGAAATAAAAGAAATGAACCGAAAGATGGCTTCAGGTTTGAGTGAAGCAGAGCATGCTGGGAGAAAACAAAAAACAAAACAGGAAGTCACATCACAAACGCAGCTTCTGAAAACTGTCAGACCAGATCAGCTGATCACACTGGAGTTTAGACTCCTCCTCCTCGTCCTTAACCCCGCCCCCTCCACCCTCACCCCTCCTGCTCCTCCTACCCAAACCCCCCACCCCTACTCTTCATCCTTAAACTCCTCCTCCATCACAGACTCCTCCCCCTTTTACTTGTGTCCCTTGCTGGTCTTGAAGGACACCTGCAGGACTTTGTCTCCAAGTCGGTACCCGTTCAGGCTGTGGATCGCCATGGCTGCCTCCTCGTAGTTCGTCATGGTAACGAAGCCGAAGCCTTTGCACTTGTTGGTGTTGAAATCTCGGATCACTTTCACGTTGATGACGGCGCCGAACGGCCCGAACATCTGCCACAGGATGGCCTCGTCTGCGTCCTGACCCAGGTTGTAGATGAAGATGCACCAACCGGTGGACGAGCTCCCTGAGACTCCGCCCCCTCCACTCATGTGATCCACACTCATTGGAGAAAACCTTGGGTGAAACAGGTAGTACAGTGAGCATCCAATCAGAAAGCAGTATTTCAGTAAACTTGCTCCAGGAAACAGGAAATGACTTAAATAATTCAGGTTTGTTGTTGCTATTCGACAGGTGAGCGTACCTGAATCTCTGGGCCTGGTGATGGACCGGTCCTCCAAAGCGCCGTGGTTGGCCATGATACATCTGTGACGTCATCTGGGAATTCCTCGCCTGATTGGGGTTTGCGGCAAACTTGACTGTGATTGGCTCAGAGCTGCCAGGGGGGGTGTGGCCGTTCAGGTGCTTGACGGCGTCCTCGGCCTCGGCCCTCTTATCAAACCGGATGAAGGCTACGCCCCGGGACAGACCTAGAGAGCCAATAAGATTGAAGGGGTAATACAGAGTTAGTCGAGGACTGAGGGCTGTGATTGGTCGATGATTGTGTTTACTGAGAGCGTGAAGTACCGGAGGCCTGGTCCACCAGCACTCTGGAGTTGATGATGTGTCCGAAGCGGGTGAACATGTCCTCCAGGTCCTGCTGGCTCAGATTCCTCGGCAGCCCGCTGATGTACAGATTAGCGTCTTTGATCGTGTCCGAGCTCGGCCGCGCAAACGAAACCTGCATGGAGGAAAACAGGAAGTGCTCAGTGGGTCACCATGACAACCAGATACAATTCAAATGAATGAAAATAATACTGAATAAAATAAAGTTACAGAGTTTTTTAAATTAAATCCAGACATTAGAAGAAGTATATTTAAATTCTCAAATGTAAAAAAATAAAAAAGGTTCCACATTTCTCAAAATAAAACAAACAAAAAAGACAAAATAAAAGCCTCTAAACAGTCTTAGAGCATTAGACAATCGTAAAAAATAAAAGCATAAATTTAAGAAAATAAAAGCTTGTCACACTGTCACACTGAACTGAAGTAATTCACAGTTTCGGTGTGGACAAGTGTCAACGTTTAAAAAACAGGCTGAGAATAATTACGGAGTCAGAAAAAAAGAAACATGACAGCAGAGTTTTCAAAATACCTTCATCCGTCAGACAGATTGCAGGAGAGAGAGCGCCCTCTACTGTCCAGGGAACATAACACATCTATCAGTTGAGACAGGAAAATCAAAGAGCACCTGTTGCACATTACCTTGATAGTTTTAGACTGTAGCCTCAGGCCATTGAGGGTACTGATAGCCCTCTCTGCATCATTAGGGTTAACAAAGTTAACAAAGCCGTAACCTAAACTGTGGCCTAGAGAAACACAAAGGAAAACAACAAAATAAAAAACAAAACTGTCTGTTACAGAAGCTACACATTCGGGTGATTCACAAACTGAGAGACAATAAGACACAGAAAAATCTCCACAGCGTTAAAAAAGTGACTAAGTTGTTCTGAACAGACCAAGAAAACCCACATTGTTTTTAAACACTTAATTTTTACTCAGAGTGAGACCTCCTCCTCAAAATGAGACCTCTTTGATGATGTCTTTAAAATCGTAATTTTTTTACTCAGAATGAGACGTCCTCCACAGCCTTTAAACGCTGAATTTTTACTCAGAGTGAGACCTCCTTCACTTGTCTTTGAGAGCTGAACATTTACTTGTGGAGTACATATTCAACAAACTAAAATATCCACATTAATAAAGAAAAAAATAAATGAATATAAATATGCAGAGATGAAACCGAACATGTAACTTCAGTCGACAGTTTTCTTAATGTGTTCAGAACAAAAACTTCAAACATTAATTAAAACTTTACAAACATTTTTCAAATCCTGAAAAAAAAAATGTGAAAACAAATTCAACATTTTCAAAATGTAATTAGAAATTTAAATATTTAAAACAGTTTGTCACAGGCACGGAGAAAATATGATAACTTTTTATTTCACACCATAAATAAATAAAAGTTCATGTTACTATAATATGATGTTTAGTAAAAAACAAAAACAAAAAAGAAGAAAAGAAAAGTGATTATTGACCCGTACAGCCAAACGCTGAACACAAAAATGACCATCAGATACCTGTGAAACAGTCAGACTGAGGTCATTATCCTGGTGTGAAAAATAACAAAACATTACAACAGTGAGGAAAAAAATATATATAATCAGTTAAAAATCACAGATTCATCTTTTAAAGAAAAACAGAGCTATTAAAAAAAATAAAGCTTATTGTTAGAAAAAAACAGAAAAAATAAAAAAATCAGAAATCAAAAAAGTGCTGCAGGAGAGAGTACAGAGACAATCCTGCAAAAAGTACGACTTCACCGCTGCTACTGTTAGTGCGACCACGGCTGAGCTGTCTCTAACGTTAGTGCCGTCAACAGATTAATAAAATGTATCTGATCGACTGAAGGCTTCTTGATTTATGATTGGGATTAATCGCATGTTATCAGAATGCGAGAAGCATCACAGGTAGACTGACTGCATCGTCTGACTTCTACGTTTTAAATTGAACTCTTATTACTTTATTCTGACCAAAACTGCAGATTAAAACACAGCTGCTTGCCCCGCCCCCTCATCTGTGTGTGTGGATTTTTGAGAACGGCAGATAAGACTAGATTTGATTTGATTTTTGAACTGGAAAGATTTGACCTCAATTAATGCACACAGAGTTTCAAAGTACCTGAGTGTGTGTGTGTGGACCCCCCTCTCTACAGGTGGAGTAGGGGGGGGGAGACAGAGCGAGGACAGATTGTTTACTTACTAATCTTCTTGCCACTGTTGGTTGCGAATTCATTTTTGTTACTTGTGTTTTCTTAATTGCTTTTTATGTTATTTTGTGTTTCTAACTCTGATGGTTGTGTGTTGTTTCTTTGCGGGGGCGGACGGGCTGGGTGAGAGGTGACACAGGCCCTTTCCAAAAAGCCACAGTTCTAGACTGAACCCTCGCGGTCACTCAGTGGGCATTTTTTTGGGTCCACCTCAGCAGACTGAACAATTCAGGATGGATGCTAACTTCCGGGTTTTGTACAGTATGGTTCGGATGCATCCTTTCAGGAGATAAGTTGTATTTTAACACCCACAATGCTTTGCAAAATGAAATGTAAAACGTCACTTCATGTGCGCCACAAAATCAAAACAAACGAGGATGAAAAGAAAAGAGGATGGATGCGGCCAGTTCTGGGAACGCACCTGTCTGTATCACACTGTACGGTTTTGTGTTTGAGCCCTTCAAAAACGAGGTGGTTCATCTCAAAGGGCCGTCCATCAATAAACAGAGTTTCCCACTAACTAAAATACTAACACAGATTAAATTGTGTGCCATGATTTTAACATGTTAACGGACTGCTGCAGACATTTGAATGATTAATGATCTGTGACGTCAGAGTGTCTTCATTTTGCCTCAGGTTATCAGGACGGTCCGAACTGAAACTACGACACCTGATGAAGCGGTACTATGAAGTAGACTTGATTTACAAAGTGAGTACAGTTTTAAATACTTCCCTTCTGTGCCATTTGAATTAAATAGTCAGCGTACACCGGAGGAACAGAGTGCTACTGAAGGATTATTCTGTCTACTGATTGGTACTGCAGGAGTACCTCAGAGTGTGAATTAGTGTTTCATTGCAGGTGAAGTGATGTTGGGGTGTACCTGCAGTATAAGGGCCTGTGTCCACTAAGGCTGCTTTTAGCACTGGCAGCGCCCATTTTAAAAAACAGAACTAGTGTAGTTCAGCCTCATCAGCGTCCAGAGTGCAAAAACATCCTCATCGCCGACACGCTCTCAGATGAAAACAGCTCAACTTATGAATCACTGACCCGCTCTTCAATGTGACTTCAAGAAGGGGCGGGACCTCTGATATCAGCTTTGTCAACAACAATGCAGGAGGGGGAAATTGATCTGACTCGTCTTTTCAAAGGGGGACGATTTCCACGTGTAGAGCTGCTGCGGATGCCAGGACACGACTCATTTACATGTTTTCATCTTGGGGGGGGTGAGGTTAACCTTCGTATCCTGGCAACAATACGTGCCAGTGAGAAGCGCTCTGAAACTGAGACTGAGAGCGGTGCAAGCCCCAAAAAAAGACGTTTGTGGACACGGGCCCTTAGTGTAGAACACCTGCAGTACTCCTACCTGCCGCTCTGTCGTGGACGCGTTCGTAGTATAAATGTTGTATATTTGAAATACAGATTACTGCAGTACTCCTACCTGCCACTTTGTCGCGGATGAGTTTGGCCGACTCAACGTCGCCCACGCTGCTGAACAAACTCCGCAGCTCGTCCTGGCTCATGGTCTGCGGCAGGTAGTTCACAATCAGGTTTGTTCTGGAGTCATCGTCCTCCATCATCTGCTCGCCGTACCCGTTATCGTACAGCTCCTGAAACACACACACACACACACACACACACTCCTTTAACACATCATCAACACACTGAACACCCGTCAGTACAACCTGATGAGTAAGTGACGATTATTTCAACCAATCAGAGAGGAGCTTCACCTTTCCGGGTCCTCCTTTGGCTGAATGCGGCCCGACATCACTCTGGGAAGACTGCACCTCACACACCTGAACACATGCACACACACATACCACACACACCACACACCACACACACACAGGTTAAGACAGGTGACTCGGGTCAGTAATCAGTCGTTAAGGATCTGAACAGGAAGTTGTTGATCAGCTTACCTTCAGGTAACGGAGGCCTCGTCTCAGCGCCATGGAGACTCACTGCGTCTGCAGAACAAGATGTTATAAATATCATCAGAAGTCCATTAAACATGAGTCTGGTTCTGATCCAGGTTTCTGTCTGAGTCTGGTTCTGATCCAGGTTTCTGCCTGAGTCTGGTTCTGATCCAGGTTTCTGTCTGAGTCTGGTTCTGATCCAGGTTTTTGCCTGAGTCTGGTTCTGATCCAGGTTTTTGCCTGAGTCTGGTTCTGATCCAGGTTTCTGCCTGAGTCTGGTTCTGATCCAGGTTTTTGCCTGAGTCTGGTTCTGATCCAGGTTTTTGCCTGAGTCTGGTTCTGATCCAGGTTTCTGCCTGAGTCTGGTTCTGATCCAGGTTTCTGTCTGAGTCTGGTTCTGATCCAGGTTTTTGTCTGAGTCTGGTTCTGATCCAGGTTTCTGCCTGAGTCTGATCCAGGTTTCTGTCTGAGTCTGGTTCTGATCCAGGTTTCTGCCTGAGTCTGATCCAGGTTTCTGTCTGAGTCTGGTTCTGATCCAGGTTTCTGCCTGAGTCTGATCCAGGTTTCTGCCTGAGTCTGGTTCTGATCCAGGTTTCTGCCTGAGTCTGGTTCTGATCCACTTAGCTTAGCTCGTAAATGTGGCTAAGCTAAGTGCTCCTGGTGGTTTAAAGTTAATAATATAAAAACATTTCGGTCTAAACCTGTTTGTTTTAGTGTCTGCTGATTACACCTGTCATGTTGTGGTGATATATAAACACCTGAGGTGAACAGGTAAACATTTAGAAGAAGAAAAAGTGACGATACTGAGCTAACAACGAGCTAATGTTAGCCATATGTTAGCATCGTGGCTAACGGCGGGAGCTAACGCCGCTCACATACGTCATAAACTTACCTTAACGGTGGCGGACAGGTGAGGGACAGGTGAGGGACGGTGTGGACTCTCTCTGTTGTTGGTTCGCGGACGGTTTTTGTCTTTCAGCTTAGCTCACAAAACGGCTATGAAAAAAAAGGCGGATTAGCTTTTTACTATTAGCTCCTCTCCTCTCCACACAAAGGCAACAAACTCCCGCTGATTGTAGTATCGCGATATCTTGTTCTACTTCCTGTTTACAGCCCATAAGGTGTATTACCGCCACCTAGTGTGCTGGAGTTCATTGTTACAGTGCTAAATACAGTTATTAGAGTACAGTGGTGAGGAAAACCTTGGAGGTGGACAGTTATCAACTGAAACACTTTGTTATTTTATATTCAGGTCTAATTACAGATTTATTTCCTCAACTGTTTAAAGGTTCTTTAAATCTCACATATATTTTTATCCCTGCACGGGTTATTTACATTTCTTGTATAAGTCTATTTTTAATTGCACAGTTTAAGTTTGATTCATCTAGGGGGATCTATGGGAGGGGGGGGGGGGGGCGTCGGTTTTGTGGTTGATTTGTATCAAATGTTTTATGTCATGTCTTTGTAACCTGCTACTGGATGATTTGAATTTCTGTCTATCTGTCTGTCTGTCTGTCTGTCTGTCTGTCTGTCTGTCTATCTATCTATCTGTCTGTCTGTCTGTCTGTCTGTCTGTCTGTCTGTCTGTCTATCTGTCTATCTAGAGGGAGATGCAGGAAGAAGAAGGATAGAGACAAACAGCAACTACGGCCCATAAGATCAGTTTAGTAGCTTCAATGTTAGTAATAAAGTATGAGAATCATCTTTAATGGCCATGTATGCTCACACACACACACAAGGGATTTAAATTCAGGGAACTGAGCTCTCAATGTACAAAAAGTATAAAAATAAATATAAACTATGTCAAATAATCAAAGATGCAAAGCTAAATAAGACAATAGTATGTAAGAGTGATAAGTTTGAATTTCAATTACAATTCATCGATTGCTTGTTTTTTAAAGTGTTCTGAATGTTTAAGAGTGTATACATGTGAGGGTAGCTCAGTCTGTAAGGACTAGAGGTAAGGACTAGTCTGACATCTGTCCATCAGTGCATGTCTGTAGGATCCTGTTTGTGCATGTGTGTGTTTCAGCCGATGTGTGTGTAGCGTTACTAAATCACAGACTGTAGAAATTGAATCTCCTCTTGTGGGATCAATAAAGTATGTCTTCTTCTTCTTCTTGTTGCAGAATGCCGATGTTTTCAAATCAATGAGTGTTTAATAATTGTGATCTCAATATAAATCAAAATAATTGTGATTATGATTTTTGCCATAATCAAGCATCCCTGTTTGTGTCGGTGTGCTTTATGTTGTCTTATTCTGTAAACAAAAATGTCCAATTTTAGTTATTTGTGAGATGTAGGAATTTGTGGTATGTATTATATTTATTATTTTACAGCCTTGTAAATTAAATTCTTTATATCAATGTCGTTTTCCTGCTTAAATAAACATTTTAATTTATATTTGGGGATTGGAGTCGTTTCTGTTTGTTGTAAAAACAAAAAAAAATATTTTCATGTCTATTAATTTATTATTTATTTAAACTTTTCATAATAGTAGTTGTAATCATTTATTTCAGTCACAAGAAAAAACAAAAACATTTAGACTGTAAAGGTGTAGGCTGAAGCTTTATCTTAATACACCTCCCCTTCTTACAAATCTTATTATTTAAGACACGACTAGTTTGGTTCCAAAAACAAAACATATCAGAACAAAATGTGTCTCAAGAATTTATTTCAAAACAAAACAAATGAAACAAACAAAAAAAATCAAAAAAAATATTCACAGTTTCTGTTAAAAAAAAAGCAAAATGTAACACAACCTTTGGACAACCAGTGAAACATGAACACACAAAATATTTACAAAATACCGGAAGTCACCTCTTGGAGTGACGCCCACCCATGACGTCACGGCGAAGCTTCCGTTGCTGCATGTAAACAAAGCGTATCAAGCGGCGGCTGGACTGATGGAGTTAACCCGGGTTACATCCGAGATAAAGTGAACAAACTTGAGTCTGTTTGACCAGATCAGGAGCTCAGATTCTTTGTGATGGAGCTGCGCTACAAATAAACCGGAAACATGTCGATGGAAGATCCGTTCTTCGTCGTTAAAGGGTCAGAACTGTTCTGTGCTAACCGAGCTAATGCTAACAGCGGCTAACAGATGCTGCTAAACGATAGCGAGTGTTATGCTAACAGAGGATTATGTAAACTTACAGAGAGACAAAGTCGATCAACAATCAAAGTAACCAGATTAATCTGAAGTTTAACAACAGGCTGCTTAATGTTCAGTAACATAAATATTAACATTTTAACGATGTCAGTGTTTTTAGTGTTAGCATTCTAATGTTGTCGTGTGGCTCTTAAAAAAACAAAGAACGGAGATAAAAAAAAAGTATATTTAAAAGGAAATAAATGTTTTATTACGTTTTTATCAGTCTCAGTTTCATCCAACATACACTCTAGACATTAAATAATACAAAATTAAAAACCCTAAAGATAAAAATATGACATTAAATACTGTACATGGTTCATGTTGAGGGCCAGACTGCGACAGAACTGATATACTATATATACAGTATTTCACTTTTATTGCCTAATTTATTCATCCCCGAGGGAGATTTTATTCTCAATTATTATTGGATATGTTTCCCACACACAGGGTGGAGAGGTTGAAATAGTGGACTCATAGAAATACCTTTAAGTTCTCTGAAAAGAGAGGCCGACAGAGAATTCATTTGATGCGGAGGCTGAACTCTTTTAGTGTTTCACAAAGCATCTTATGAAGCTTTTATCCAAAGTCTTTTAACAGTTTCTTTTCTCTGTTGGTTCAATGGGTTGTCTGTGAAGGACAAGAACAGTTTGAACCACATCGTAAAAGTCTGCTCTAAGATTATTGGAGTCCAGCTGAAGGACTTGAGCTCCCTGTGGAAGGAGCGTGTGGTCCAGAAAGCCAAAGGGATCATAAACATGTTGTCTCATCCGAGTTTTCTTTAATGCCCTCTGGACGGCGCTATCTTGCCCCTCCAAGGAGGACAAATAGAAACTCCAACTCTTTAATCCCTTCAGCTATCAGGCTGTTGAATGCTGAACAAGTCTGTCATCGTATTAGGAAATTGTAGATTGATAGCGCCGGCTTTCTCACTTGACGACCTATTCGACTGTTGAACTGTTTGTTACTGACGTGTGGATGTAACTGAATGCTGTGGTGATGTGTTTGTTTCCTTTATGTTGTCTTTGCGTTTTTTTCAATGGCTCGGTAGGTTGTGAAACTGAATTGCCCTTCTGGGATAGATAAAGTTTTCTGAATCTGACAAACAGGACTTAGTGGGGCTGCAGGGTGATTGATTTATAATCAAATGAATATACGGGGAATTTTGACTTCAGAGGTGAATTTATGATGATGTTTTTATTTACAGTGAAGTCCTGAAGGCAGTGAACGCAGCACAGAGCCTCCATCACAGATGGAGCGAGCTGTTGCAGGAGGGGGGCGGGGCCTCCAAGGAGGAAATGGACTGGACAACCAATGAGCTGAGGAACAGTCTGCGGTCCATCGAGTGGGACCTGGAGGACCTGGACGAGACGATCAATATCCTTTAAACAATCGAACGAGAGTTTAAGTTTGAACATTTCTGAAAACATGTTTTTTTCTTAACTGTCAGTGAACGCATCGTCGAGTCCAACCCAAAGAAGTTTAACCTGGACGCACCTGAGCTGATGAAGAGGAAAGCCTTCATCACTAGTACCAGACAGACCGTCAAGGTGGGCTTCAATCACAACTTTATGAAAAAAACAGAAATTCATTTAAACTCACCTGCTCAGGTGAACCCCCAACCTGAGCGTCATGATGGATGGGGGGGCGGTCTTTATCTGTTTTAATTTGTTGATATGAATGTTTGTGTTAACATAAGCCCTGATTATTACTGAGCTCTTATTGGATAATTTAATTTAAAGTGTCCTGATTGGCTGAGCTGTATCTGAAGAGTCGAGCGATCTGATTGGCTGTTTCTTCCACAGGAAATGAAGGAGCAGATGTCGAGTCCAGCTGCTGCCCAAGACAGGAAGAACAAACAGGTAACACACATCTGAAGTACACACACACATCTGAAGTACACACACATCTGAAGTACACACACATCTGAAGTACACACACATCTGAAGTACACACACACATCTGAAGTACACACACACATCTGAAGTACACACACACATCTGAAGTACACACACACACATCTGAAGTACACACACACATCTGAAGTACACACACATCTGAAGTACACACACACACATCTGAAGTACACACACACATCTGAAGTACACACACACATCTGAAGTACACACACACATCTGAAGTACACACACATCTGAAGTACACACACATCTGAAGTACACACACACATCTGAAGTACACACACACATCTGAAGTACACACACACATCTGAAGTACACACACACACATCTGAAGTACACACACACATCTGAAGTACACACACATCTGAAGTACACACACACACATCTGAAGTACACACACACACATCTGAAGTACACACACACACATCTGAAGTACACACACACACATCTGAAGTACACACACACATCTGAAGTACACACACATCTGAAGTACACACACACACATCTGAAGTACACACACACACATCTGAAGTACACACACACATCTAAAGTACACACACATCTGAAGTACACACACACATCTGAAGTACACACACATCTGAAGTACACACACACACATCTGAAGTACACACACACATCTAAAGTACACACACACACATCTGAAGTACACACACACACATCTGAAGTACACACACACATCTAAAGTACACACACATCTGAAGTACACACACACATCTGAAGTACACACACATCTGAAGTACACACACACACACACACATCTGAAGTACACACACATCTGAAGTACACACACACACATCTGAAGTACACACACACATCTGAAGTACACACACATCTGAAGTACACACACACATCTGAAGTACACACACATCTGAAGTACACACACACACACATCTGAAGTACACACACATCTGAAGTACACACACACACACACACACACACACACACACACACACATCTGAAGTACACACACACACACACACACACACATCTGAAGTACACACACACATCTGAAGTACACACACACACATCTGAAGTACACACACATCTGAAGTACACACACACACATCTGAAGTACACACACACACATTTGAAGTACACACACACATCTGAAGTACACACACACACACATCTGAAGTACACACACACACACATCTGAAGTACACACACACATCTGAAGTACACACACACACATCTGAAGTACACACACGCCTCATGTTCCTCACGCACGCACGCACACACACACACACACACACACACACACACAGCTGGTTTCCTGTAACTTACATTACTACCAATACCTCCTGGAAAACCTGGAAATCTCCTCAGACAAAGAAACCTAAATCCCAAATCCTTCTCGGATCCTGATTGTCCTCGAGTCCAGCAGGTCCTTAAAGGTTATAAACTGGTTCATTTATGTCCTTAAAGGTCATAAACTGGTTCATTTATGTTCCTAAAGGTTATAAACTGGTTCATTTATGTCCTTAAAGGTCATAAACTGGTTCATTTATGTCCTTAAAGGTTATAAACTGGTTCATTTATGTCCTTAAAGGTTATAAACTGGTTCATTTATGTCCTTAAAGGTTATAAACTGGTTCATTTATGTCCTTAAAGGTCATAGAAGCTTTAGGGAATATCCGGCTGATACTTGGAGGTTTTGGTAAATGTAGTTCCTTCAGCTGCTGCTGCAAATTGTCTAACAGTTGATGTGTGTGACGTTCAGGCTCTGCTGGGAGAACGCGGCGCTCAGGGTCCGATCTGGCAGCCTGGTCCTGATAAATTCAGCCGCTTGGACCGACAACTGCAGACCGCCAACTCTCAGTTCATCGAGGAGCAGCAGGGGCAGCAGCAGGTAGAGAAACACCTGACCTTTGCAACAGCCAATCACAGAGCTCTAAGTTGTTGTATAACATTTAAGAATGTTTTTTTATAATTCATTAAGAGTTTCTTTTGTGTTGTATTGAATATAATATATAATGTGTGTTGTGTCAGCTGATCGCAGAGCAGCAGGATGAACAGCTGGAGCTCGTGTCGGGAACAATCGGAGTCCTGAAGAACATGTCAGAGAGGATCGGCATGGAGTTAGACGAACAATCTGTGTAAGATGTCTGAACGTTAACACGCTACAAAGATCCTGAACTACAAAATGATTATGAACTCCTAAAGAACATATCAGTAACATATCCTGGTATGTCAGAGGAGAGAACAGGATGTGTTTGAGGAGTGAACAGGATGTGTTTGAGGAGTGAACAGGATGTGTTTGAGGAGTTAACAGTGTTTGAGGAGTGAACAGGATGTGTTTGAGGAGTTAACAGTGTTTGAGGAGTGAACAGGATGTGTTTGAGGAGTGAACAGGATGTGTTTGAGGAGTGAACAGGATGTGTTTGAGGAGTGAACAGGATGTGTTTGAGGAGTGAACAGTGTTTGAGGAGTGAACAGGATGTGTTTGAGGAGTGAACAGGATGTGTTTGAGGAGTTAACAGGATGTGTTTGAGGAGTGAACAGGATGTGTTTGAGGAGTGAACAGGATGTGTTTGAGGAGTGAACAGTGTTTGAGGAGTGAACAGGATGTGTTTGAGGAGTGAACAGGATGTGTTTGAGGAAGGTGTTTGTTTTCTGGTCTGAGTTGTTGAGTGTTGTTGTGTATGTTTGCTTTTTGCAGGATGTTGGACGACTTCACTCATGACGTGGACAACACTCACACCAAATTGGACAACGTCATGAAGAAGCTGGCCAAGGTGTCTCACATGACCAGCGGTAATTATCCCGGCAACCAATGACGTCATTCTCAGTGTCCTTACTGTAAAAACAAAACAACAGAACGATTAAATAAATAAAACATTTCAATAGAAATTAGCGAGCTATCCGACGTGGCTCACTTAGTTATTAGCCGTATTAGTTGTCATTTACTTATTTCTGTATTTCCACAGATCGACGACAGTGGTGTGCTATTGGCGTGTTGCTCGCCATCCTCTTTGTTGTCCTCCTCCTCTTCTTCATCCTCTGATTGCCCCACGACCTCCCGCTCAGCACACATCTCGTCTTATTGCTGTGTCTACTGGATTCTACTGAACTCTACGAGATGCTACTGGACTCTAATCGACTCTCCTAGACTCAGATGTACTCTACTGGACTCTACTGAACTCTACTCGACCTACTAGAATCAACTGGACTCTTCTGAACCCCACTGGAATATAATGGTCCACAATGTGTGTTCATGGCTGCTTGTTAGAATAATGGCAGAGGTCAAACAAATGGAAATTGTTGGATTTTTTCTTTTTCATTTTCGTTTAAAAAATATATTTGTGTTTTTTTGTTTGTTTTAAAGGGCTGAAATATCCACTAAAACTCCAGTAAAGATAACCATTAAAAAGAGCACTCCAAAATATAACCAGTGACCTCTAGTTGAACTCCAGTTCATAAAGTCCATTAAAACTCTGATAAAATTACCAGTTAAAGTCCAGTTAAAGCTCCAGTTTAACGCAAATTAGAGTCCAATAATATAACCACTAAAACTCCATTCCAAAATAAAACCAGTGACCTTTAGTTAAACTCCAGTTCATGAAGTCATATAAAGTCACCAGTTGAACTCCAGTTTGTCTGAAAAATAACCATTAAAACTCCAGTTACATGCAAATTATGAGTACAATAAAACAACCAGTTACACTCCAGTTATCTTAACTTTGATTGTGATTCAATCAACACCAGTTTAACCAGTTTAACCAGTTTAACGAGTGCTACTTCCTGTTTACTTCTTGTTCAACCCTCACCAAAATGACCTAAAACACTATTTTGATATGATGTATGACACTAAAACTCGACGTGACGTACGACACTAAAACTCGACGTGACGTACGACACTAAAACCCGACATGACGTACGACACTAAAACCCGACATGACGTACGAAACTAAAACCTGACATGACGTACGAAACTAAAACTCGACATGACGTACGAAACTAAAACTCGACATGACGTACGAAACTAAAACTCGACATGACGTACGAAACTAAAACCTGATATGACGTACGAAACTAAAACTCGACATGACGTACGAAACTAAAACTCGACATGACGTACGAAACTACATTTCCGACATGACATACGAAACTAAAACCTGATATGACGTACGACACTAAAACCTGATATGACGTACGAAACTACATTTCCGACATGACATACGACACTAAAACCTGATATGACGTACGACACTAAAACCCAACATGACGTACGAAACTAAAACCTGACATGACGTACGAAACTAAAACTCGACATGACGTACGAAACTAAAACTCGACATGACGTACGAAACTACATTTCCGACAAGACTTACGAAACTAAAACCTGATATGACGTACGACACTAAAACCTGATATGACGTACGACACTAAAACCCAACATGACGTACGAAACTAAAACCTGACATGACGTACGAAACTAAAACTCGACATGACGTACGAAACTAAAACTCGACATGACGTACGAAACTACATTTCCGACAAGACTTACGAAACTAAAACCTGATATGACGTACGAAACTAAAACCCGACATGATGTACGAAACTAAAACTCGACATGACATACGACACTAAAACCCGATATGACGTACGAAATTAAAACTCGACATGGTGTACGACACTAAATCTCGTCATGACGAAAGACACTAAATCTCGACATGTCGTACGAAACTTAATTTCCGACATGACGTAAGACACTAAATCTCCTTGTTTACAGTTTATTTGTTTTGTTGATTTTAAACGACTGAATTCTTCTGTGATGTTTTTATTTCTCATGTTTCCTCTCAGTTTGTTTCACTGTTTGGATCATTATATTATTGGTTGTTTCTTTTCTATATATTGGAACTTTAAATCACAGACTTCCTCCGGAAGGCTTCACAATAAAAGCCTTCGTACACTAAACTCCTGGAAGGCTTTTATTGTGAAGCCTATACCAGAAGTGCAGTATTGGAGGCAAGAAATCTGACAAACATTGAGGAAAAGAGGTGTGCTGGAGACAAATAAGCCAATCACGTCGTCCCACCAACAGCGGTACGCACAGCGGTTATTTCCTGTTTGTGTTTAACAAAATAAAACCCCTGTGTTCAAAAAAATTGAATAACGGGGAAAAGTGACACGTTAAGTATTTGAAAAAATAATTCAGCTCTGCAAATGTTTTTTTCAGCAGGTTTCCGTAAATTCAATTTTATGTTAGAATTTATCGTGTTTAAATTAATCCACATTTTAATAAATAGGACAATCATGAAGCCCTAAAACGATAATAATAATAATACTGTTGATCGTCATGATAACCACATTAATAATAATAACCACTAAGTATTTGTTGACTCGTCTTAAATGAAACCATCAGAACAGATCGATGACTGAATCACGGCTGAAGGAAGGATTTTAAACTTTGTTTCTCTGTCTTTATCATATGTATTTTTTTTTCTCTGAGTGAAGTCTGAACGTCTGCAGCTGAAATTCATTTCAACAAAGTGATCAGAAAATAAAGACTGACAGTTACCATGGAGATGTTTTCTGGTTTCATGTTCACATCATCGGTTATAACAATCGCAGATACACTGGAATAAAAAACTTGATTGAAAGGTTGAAAGGGTTCGACTGAGGAAGAACATGTTACAGCAGCTTCTATCAAGCGGCAACCTCCGGTGTTGAAAAATGAAGCCAATGTGGGAGTGCAAAATCCTGCAGTTCCTCGAGTGTCCACTAGAGGCTGGCTGCAGGAGCACAGGAAGTCACATACACACCCATTCAAAAAAGCAGAGATTAACATGTTTACAGCCTGGTTAAAAAAAAAAACAAATAGGTTTGATTAGTCGTCATCACACAACACACTGTAAGGGGGGTCAATTTTTTTAGGTTAGGTAGGTGCGTAGCTGACCTGATTGACAGGTGGGCGTGGTGTAACAGTTTGTCAAGTGGCTTAAAACCCGCCTCAGCTCCAGCTCTGAGCCTGTTGTTAGGCTGACTGAAAGTTAGGCTGAGACAGGATTTCCATCATGGTGGCTGGTCTGAGCCTCCAGACCTGCCTTTATGAGGGACAGGCGTCAATCCCAAACAGTCAGAGGTTTAGGGTATGTTTGAATGTACAGAAACAGGTTGAATGTTATTTCTGATGTGTACTGTAGGTGACACATTAAAGGGTTTCTAAACAAAAAATGAATAACATGAAATGCAATGCTTCGATTCATTATTTTATTTTTTACAAAAAAATGTATACAATCATGAAAAAACACGAGAGCTGTACAGAGAAATACTGCAGAGATTTTTTTTTTACAAACACCAAAACAACAGGTACTGCATAAAATACGTAGGTGGTCTCATCAGGCGGTTTGAGGCCCCGTGTCGGAGAGCAGGTTTAGTGCAAAACCCGGAAACGAGGGGGAAACTCATTAGTTCCGTTTCAGAAAGGGAGGTAACTCAAACCTGAGGAAGAAGCTCAGAGTCTGTTACTATGGTAACCAGTTGCGTAACCAGTCCCTGAGTCTGTGAACCTAACGTGGTCGGGAGCAGGTTTTCTTCAATGAACCCCGAGTTTCTCACCGTCTCCTCTTCTGCATTTTAGTGGAGATTCACGGTCTGTCTGAATTCCAGGTTGTTTGAAAAAGTCTGTAAGGCAAAGCTACGTCATAAAACAGACTTGTTTGTTGAACATGGCATGTCCTACAGCTGAGGATCCTATGGATGAAGGGGCTGCGTTACCCCACAGGGAGTTAACTTACATTGACATTGGGAGAGGATTTAAAGACCTCGGCTTGATGTGTTATCATTTCCAGGTGACCATTTTAGCATGACCGCTCTTTTTCACAACTCTGTTGTATATCTGCATGATTCTATCCCGCCTCACATCAACCACCACCACAACTTCCTCTTTACAGCCTACAAATACAAAAGTAACTTAAATGTCACAATTCACCCAAATAAAGCTAATGAACATTGAGATACTCAATCAATGATTTTCACCCTAATATATAAAATATATGATTCAAATAAGGTACCAACACCTCCTTTCTGAATCAGACCCTGGGTGTCCTCGGACAGCGTGCTACTTCTTTAGGTACTTTAGTTTACGTTGTAGTTACAGTCGTAGGTACAGTTGTAATTATGATCATTAAAGGTCACATATGATTCAAAATACTCTTCTCCATGTTCCTCTAACTCTAATATGTGTCTCTAGTCTGTCTACAAACCCCCCAATGATGAGAAAAGTCCATCCTCTCCATCTTTTGCCTGCTCCACTTTTCAGAAAATGTGTGCTCAAACAGGCCGTTTGGAGATTTTCCCTTCATGACATCACAAAGGGCAGTAGCCCCTCCCCCAGGTGGGTGACACTCCCACAGCTAGGTGTTTGTTCTGCCCTCTGAGTCTGCCTTCTCACAGTAAACAATAGGACATGGAGCGAGAAAGACCGGAGTACATCCGAGCCCTTCCAGAGAGGGGGCGTGGTCAGACACAGCTCATTTACATATTTAAAGGTACAGACACAGAAACAGCCTGTTCTGAGCAGGGCAGAGTGGATTTAGAACAAGAAACTTCACACACATGTTTTGAGGAGCTCTGAGACTTATTTATACTGAAGAAGAGGAGGATATGAGACCTTTATGGGTTATAATAACTGTTATTAAAGGTACAGTCGCAGATACGGTCATTAAAATTACAGCTATGGTTTCAGTTGTAGTTACAGATGATGTCGTTGCTACCGTCACCGTGGAGTCGTCCTCTGGTGTCGGAGGACCCGGATTGTGGCCATCGTGGTCTGTGTTAGCAGCTGGGTCACCTGATCCAAACTGAGACAGGCGACCTTCTCTCCGTTCACCTCAACGATCTCGTCTCCGACTGCCAGCAGGCCGGTATACAACTTCTGAGTACTGCAGTCCACCATGTCCTCCACGTACACACCTGCATGAAAAACAAATTCCTTAAGGAAGGTTCTAGGTTCTACTTCTATGATGAAGTACTAGATCTGGGGCAATAGTATGATTAGGATTTAGATCTAACAGTCGATCAAAAAAAAAATTAATTACAATTTCTTAGCTGCTTCCTGTCTGGATGATCTGTGTTACTGGCCCTTTAAGAAAAAGGCCTTTGCAGTAGTTGTAGTTTTTGCTGTAGTATTTTGTAGTTTTTGCCGTACCAGAGTCGGGTCGTCCTCTCCCTCTACTGATGACGAATCCGAAGGTTCGATTGTTCAATCGACTGATTTCTAACAGAATTGTTCCGTCAGAACAAACCCGAAGAACCCGACCGACAGAACGGACAGACGAGGGACAACCAACGTCCTCGATGCTGACGCACCTCTTTAGACACCTGAGAGTGAGACAGGTTGAGAGAGAGAGAGAGAGAGAGAGAGAGAGAGAGAGAGAGACAGGCACAGTGAGTAGAGAATCTCTGATCAGGTGTTTAATGTTTCTCTCGTTTAAATCATTGATTAACTTGTATTACTGATCAGCAGCTGGTCTGTAGTCAGCAGATCGATCCTTCTTCTTCTGCTCGGACCTCAAACTCTGGACTGACGATGACTTTCTCATTTGCAAGAGGGGCGCCCCCTGCAGGACAGACAGGATACAGACATTAAGAGGTCATATTCTGCCCTTTTTGGGGTTCATATATTTAATCTATGTACCT
>NC_089200.1:1845245-1917745 GCF_963930695.1 Labrus bergylta
CTAGCTACAGGCCCTGCCCTGCAGGTCTCACTACAGGTGACAGAGCCAATGTAGGTCTCTCTGATTGGCTCAGTCCGCAGGTTAAGGCAGGGCCTGTACAGACTCCGCCCCCGCTCTTCAGCTACAGGTGGGTGTCGATAGAGGTTGAGGTTGACTCCGCCTCCTATTACTGTCCTGTGGGAGTCAGACTGTCCCGACTGTCCCCCCGACATCCGTCCTCTCTGCGTTCCTTCCACAACACGCCCCGCCCCCTGTGGCCCCGCCCTCATGTTGCCATTGGCATACAGCTTGAGGTCCGGTTTAGAGACTAGGACACCCGACCCTCGCTGCCCCGTGCGTCTCCTTTGCTGCTGTCGCTCCAGGTAACGAAACTCGGCCTCTGTCTCTGTCTCGTCCTCGAATCGCAGACGGCGAGGCAGAGTCGCCACAGGGGGGCGTCGCTGCGTCTGAGCTGATTCGCTGCTCGGGGAGTCATGCAGGCGTGCTGATTGAGGGGCCACTCCCTCTGATTTCCATTGGATAGCATGATGCAGCCTGACCCCCGACCTGCTGAGAGACCAACAATCATTTTACTGAACAGGTGAAAATCATCATTAAACCTCAACCTTACCTGTGAAGGTAAATCTGAACAGGTAAATCTGAACAGGTAAATCTGAACAGGTAACTCTGAACAGGTAAATCTGAACAGGTAACTCTGAACAGGTAACTCTGAACAGGTAAATCTGAACAGGTAAATCTGAACAGGTAACTCTGAACAGGTAACTCTGAACAGGTAAATCTGAACAGGTAACTCTGAACAGGTAACTCTGAACAGGTAAATCTGAACAGGTAAATCTGAACAGGTAAATCTGAACAGGTAACTCTGAACAGGTAAATCTGAACAGGTAAATCTGAACAGGTAACTCTGAACAGGTAACAGGTGTTCACACTGGCTTTCAGCGCTTATGCGCGAGTGTTCTGTAACCATAACAACAGGATCTAGCCTGCGGTGCAACCGCGCCTGAGCCGGCCGGAGCACAAAGCATCAATTTAGCACAGAAAAGAACAAACAGGACGGGAAGTCAGACACCGATACAACATTAAAACATCCGGTTTATTTTCAGAATAAAACCCTCCGTTTTGATGGTTCAGAAAAACCACCGTTTGTGTGTTTGTTTATGTGTTTATAAGGTTTTTATTGAGTTTTATACCACGAACATCGTATAATCTCGTGCTGTCACGAGTGAATCTGTTAAATTACCGCGGTAAGTCTCCGTACTCCAGCTGTCCGGCTGAGCTCTCCGTGCTGCAGACTGAGATCACAGCCGCTGGGTGATGACGGATGAGGAGAAAAGGAACCGTAGCGGACACGCAAAGCGCACATATCTGGTGGAAGTTTGCAGTTTTTGGGCACAGGTAACTAGGGACGTAGGTTACTACTCGTCCTGATTGGTCAGCTGTCAGAAAGGCGCTTGACGTCACCCAGAGCTTTTCTGAAAAGTTGAAATAATTCAACTGAGAAAGGTGTCATCCTTTTTCCTTTTTCCTTTTTCCATAGGCTTGTATGTGAAAAAGGCGCAGGCAGTTGAGAAAAGAAGTCAAGTGTGAACACGGCCTAACTCTGAACAGGTAAATCTGAACAGGTAAATCTGAACAGGTAAATCTGAACAGGTAAATGGACTCAGGCTTGTATAGCTCAAAGCACTTTTACACCGTCCCACCAACACATTCACACACTGATGGTAGAGGCTGCTCTGTAAAGTGACCATCACAAGCATACACATTCATACACTGCTGACAAAGCAGAGGGAGCAACTTGGGGTTAAGTGTCTTGACCAAGGACACATCTGACATGTAGCTGCAGGAGCTGGGGATCGAACCCCCCAGCTGTGTGTGTGTCCACAGTCGCCACACAGAAAGTGTGAAGTGTGTGGGGTCAAGTCCACTGTGACCTCTACCCCAAGCTAACAAACTAACCAAATTACTGATTAACTAAAAAAACAAACAAACTAGTAAACTAGACAATTAACTCACAATAACAAAAGTTAACAACCTAATTAACTGATGGAACTAACAAACTCACTAACAAAATAAAACAACAAACAAATAAGATACAGTATACAATACAGTACTCAGTGTCTCTGTGTTTAGGACTCACTGTGTGTGTGTGTGTGTGTGTGTGTGTGTGTATGGTACTCACTGTGTGTGTGTGTGTGTGTGTGTATGGTACTCACTGTGTGTGTGTGTCGGGGGTCAGCAGGTTGTGGTCGGCTCTCAGAGGAACACAGCAACGCTTCATACGAGCGCCGTCCTCACACTGCTGCTGCCGCGGCAACCAGTCTGACACAAAGAGGCTGAACACAGACGGACAGACACACGCAGACTCACACACACACACACACACACACACACACACACACACACACACACACACACACACAACAGGTGGGGGAGGGGAGAGGATGACATCAGCAGCTCCGATTGGTCGATGTGACAGAGGAAGGAGGATTAAACTGAGCAGCTCGTCAAGACTAATTAACCTGACGAGACACAGACTGTTTACATCAGCACTCACACTGAGCACTGTGTGTGTGTGTGTGTGGGGGGGGACTCACTGTGTGTGTGTGTGTGTGGGGGGGGACTCACTGTGTGTGTGTGTGTGTGTGTGTGTGTGGGGGGGGACTCACTGTGTGTGTGTGGGGGGGGGGGGGGGGGGGGGGGGACTCACTGTGTGTGTGTTATCTTTTATGTTGCTTTGTTTGGTGGTTTTAGTGTCTGGTATTGATGGGTTTTTTTTGTTTATTGTACTATGTTGACTTTTTTTGTTGTGTAATAGGTGTGTAATATGTGTTTGTGTTGTTGTGTTGTGTAGTGTGTGTTTGTGTTGTTGTGTTGTGTAGTGTGTGTTTTGGTTTTAGAAGAAACTCAGAGTCCCTCAAAGCCAAAAAAAATCTGTTTTTTCATTGGCTGAAATAATCCTCCTATCACAGGTGAGGTGGTTGAACAGATGAAGGTTGTACAGGCAGGTGAACGGGCAGGTGAACGGGCAGGTCCAAATGGAGAACAGGAAGGGAGAATATTGAGAAGTGACAACTGAAGGGTTTTGAGCTCATCAAAATAAAATAAAAATCTGATGATTTTTTTAACCGAGTTTTACAAAAACAACTTCCTGTCATTTCTTCACAATAAGTTTTGTTTTTGAATGATTCTGTCAACTAAAACAATCGTAGGCTTTTTATTTGAAACACATTCTGGAAGTGTTGAGTTTGAGTTAGCAGAACTCTGCAGTAAAGCTAACAGGACTACAAATGATGAATAAAGTAGTATGGGAGGTAGAGCCTTCAGTTAAGAGGCGGGCCCTTCTCCGTTGGAATCATCTACCAGTCAGGGTCAGAGTCGGGTTTTTTTTAGGGCTGAACCAGGAGCCAATCAGCTCCTAATGATGCTGCTATAGGCTTCAAACGTATGACTCCGCCCCTTTTATGTGAGCGCGCTCAGAGAAACAGGTTGATAACCAGCTTCATGTGACCGTATCAGTCAGATTTAGAGATTAATAAAGATTACTGCAGAGAGGGAACTTTAAATCATTAAGAGTTAACACAGATGTGACTAACGTATAGACCTCTGCTCTTTATCAAGAGAATACTACGATAACTTTTGTTAATATTTGACGCTGAATAAATAAATATGTTGATGGTAAACGGGGCTTCAGAATAAAATAGGAACAAACTTTCAAAAAGAAAAACAACCTCCTGTCTGTAACATCTTATAAAAGGTTTTTTGGAGATGTTTACAGATGTGTGTTTTCGTTTAACTCCCTGGATGTTAGGGCTGACACAGGCGCCCACCAGATCCCAGTGAGGCGGCTGACATGAGACATGAGGCTGACAGCAGCCGACACAGCTGAGCAGTTCACACACACACACACACACACACACACACGAGTGCCTTACACACACATTCAGTGCCACACACATACATACACATATACACACATATTCAGTGCCTCACACATACACACACACTTAGTGTGTTATATCGCCTACTTGACTGTTGAATGTAAAATGCAGTACATATAGTCAGTGTGTTTTTGTTTGAACCCCGAGGTACATATCGAACCGTGCGCTGACTGTTGTTGCACACCCGCACGCTGCAGAGAGTAACCCACACCACACAGAACGGTTGTTTGCGTTTTTCTTTATTTTCTTTTTTTGAGAAGGTTTTTGTCATGTTTGAGATTTTTTCCCTTTTTTCTTGCTATCCCTGCGTTTGGCACTACATACTGAGGGTGACATGTTAGGTTGTTTTTAAAACAAACGTCTATTCAAAGCCTTCATATCTTGTGGCAAGCAAAGTATGAATACAGCTAATAAAAATAAAGGTTTACATTTGTCCTTGTTTACTTTACACATAAAATAAAAACACTTTTTTGGACCCCCTCAAAAATGGGGGTATTAAAATATTTGACATTTGTATCACAAATCAATGTAATGAGACCAAACATAAAAACTGTACAAAAATGATAAAATTCATTTTAAAAATTCTCCAGGTCAAATGATGCAAAAGAGGAAATTATTTTGCTTGTTTTTTTTACAGCCCATAAATCGAATTAAAAGGAGACGTGAGTTCACTTCTTCTGTTGGATGAAGTTCAGATTGACTGGGTGTCGGACATTTACTGGATGGGGGACCAGTGGGAAGTTGGGATTAGGATGCACCACAGAACCTGAGCAGAGGAAAAGAGAAAGGCCAACAGAAAGTTAAAGGCAGAAGTTTAAATTTTATTTTGTCTCTGCAACATTTAAAAAAAAAAAAAGAAGGAAAATCTTACCCTGGGTGACGAAGGGTTTTCCGGGCTGGAAGCCTCCGTTGCCCTGCTGGATGAAGTTCTGGGGCATCCTGTAGGGCCAGGATGGAGAGAGGGCGTACTGAGGGGCTTTATTGTGCTCCCATAACCGGGATCCTTGGCTCACACCAACAAACTGGGCCGGATGACCTGAATCTGAAGAGACAAGATCAAAACAACCTCAAACACGGACTAAAAGAAGAAACTTGTGACAGACAGTCCCTTCACCAACAACATCTTTGTATCAGAATTCAATGTGGTGAGAATAATGTGAGGACGATGTGGGTACAAGACACGATCTGTAAGCGTCAAAAAATACAGGGAGTGCCAGTGACGTCAACAGCGCCTTTCTGAAAAGTTTAAAAATGTTCAACTTGAGCACTCGGAGTGGCTAAACAAAAAAGTCGGAGCGCTCAGGGCTCCGCCTGCTGATGCTCACGCCACCTACTCAATGAAAATAAACGCTGGCGCTCAGAAAAAGAAAAACGCGAGGTGGACACGGGGCCTTTACAAAACTGCAAAGCTTAGCGTTTTTTTTAAACGCCCTGAGGGCAAAAACTCTCTCAGTGCCAGCTGTTTGTTGTTGCTGCGCTGTAGCTGTCAACTTTTGGAACAGCTCCATGCTCGTCAATGTCGATTCTCCCTCACTGACCAACCGAAAGAAAGGAGGGGCGGGACTTAAGATATCGGCGTTGCCAAGAACAATATGGTTACGTTTCTGCGTGTAGAGCTGCTGCTGATGTCAGGGCACAATGCAGTTACACTGTCTTCATGTTTTCCTGATTATTGATTAAAAGCAAATATTTAGCATAGACTTAACGGTCACTACTCATGGAGGGGGAAGTGCTGCGTAGCCTAGCAACAGTAATCGGCTGTGGGCGCTGCCTGCTGATGGAAAGCACACTCTCAAGGTTACTTTGCTGAATGTTACTTTGGTCTGTGTTTAAGGTGTCAGGAACAAGAAGTGTCATCATTTATGCTGCAGACTAAGACCTAAATTAAATCAGGACATATCGTGTCTGATAAAATGAAATCTGTGTTTGTATCTGTAATTTTTTTTGTACATTCTTAATTTTTCTTTTTTTTATTTAAATTGTGAACTATGTTTGCACTTTTTGTCTGCAATCTTTGCTGCTGTAACAATGTAAATTTCCCCGTTGTGGGATAAATAAAGGATTATCTCATCTTATCTTAATGATTGAGGGACAAACAAACAAAGACACACACACACACACATATTCAGTGCCTCACACACACACACACACACACACACACGGTGCCACCAAAGTTCACCCAGTGAATACCTGACTTGACCACAGTGCCATTTCCCATGAGTGACCCGGGTTGTGCTAAGTGGTTGTGCCAGTGTCCTTCCCGTCCTGACCCGCCCATGCCCAGCTGCCTCCCCGCCGGCTGGGCGAAGATGATGCTGGGGTCGTTCAGGTTCATGGGGCTGGGGTTGACCCCTGAGCCCGTGGGACTCCCGTTCCCCGATGCCGAGCGCAGGGCGAATTTCAGGCCGGGCGGGGAGGGGGCGGTGGGCGAGGACGTGTTGAGGACCGGTCCGTGGATGGGCCAGGCGGTGGAAGGGATGCGGACTGGGTGATGAGGCTGCCCCTGGGAGTGGTGGGACTGGTGCTGGTGGGAGGGAAGAAGCCCCAGTGCGGTGAGCGCCCCCGGGTGGTACTGGCTCGGGTGAGAGGTGGGGAAGCTGAAGAGAGACAGGGGCACCTGGGGGTGAGCGGACTGCTTGGTGGGACCCGCAGAGCTGGGCTTACTGTGGGAGGGCTGAGGGGAGCTGGAGGACTGGGAGGAACCTTGGGGGACAGCTGACGGCTGTGGGGAGTACGGTGGAGTCTGCCGACTGTCGGACTGTTGAGAGAAATAATCATCAGAATCAGTCGCCACACACTGATAATAAAAATCAGTGAAACGTGGACGTTTTATACTCACACATTCAGAGGGCTGTCTGCTCCGTCCAGGACCGTCCCCCTGAGGGATGGGAACCGACTGCGAGCTCACAATCGTTCGTACCATATGAGGAGCTGGGGAAGAAGGTGGCAGCTTTTAGACATTTGTTATCTTTCACACACTTGTGTCCTGCCTGTGTGAGGTGAGTTTTGTTACCTGGTGCTCCGGTGTTCCTCTGCTTGAGGTGGCGGTACTCGGGACAGTCCCTCCGTACGTGGCCCATGTCCCCGCACTGAAAACAGCGCCTATCCTTCGGCTCACGCTCCTCCTCTTTGATGTCCTCGTCTTTGTCGTTTTCCTTCTTCTTTATCCTGGCAGAGGAAAGTTCAGGGATGAGTAAATCAGAAACATTTGGTATTTATTTTATTTAATTAATTTGGTCACTGTGAATATACATACATACATATATATATATTAATTAATTTAAATGATAATATACGCACACTTATTTATGTAAATACTGTAATTGACATCTTAATTGACCCATCTGTCACATAACTGCATTTTACTTATCATGTTACTTCAGCATCTTTTGCACTATTCACCACTGCACTGTTTCATATTTAATCATGTAAATATTAGTCTTTTCTTATCATGTTTATTGTTGATTAATGTTGTACCTGTATATAAGAGAGCACAGTTCATTAAGTTAAATTCCTTGTGTGTGTGTGTAAGCAAACCTGGACAATAAATCTGATTCTGATTCTAAGGAGCAAACACGAGGACAAAATACAAAAACCTCTGACTCCCTCAAACTGCAAACCACCAATACTTAGAGGAACTTTAAACAAAGACGCTTCTGACTTTCATCTCACCTCCAGGTGTCTGTACTCATCTTGTGGTTGCTGGTCTACTCCTTTGTGAAGGCTCATCTTTTTGTCTGTCTGATTCTCTCTCTCCTCTGGCTTCTGTTCGCTGTTTCTACTCTGAGAAAATGTTGACATTTTTGTGCTTTGACACTTGTTGCTTTTGTAAAATCAACGCGTAATCGAGTTTAATAACTCTCAATCAGAGTAATGGTGATTGTGATTTTTGCCATAATCGAGCAGCCCTCGGTGGTCCTGTGGCTTTAGACCTCAGCTGGAAAGCTATAAAGGGTCATTATACTTTAAACATAAGTTACATTGACATACCGTAAAATACTCTATATAAGACGCATTTTTTCATCTGAAAAGTTGGCCGCTTCTTTTACACCGGTGCGACCAATATACCAGAATAAAATGCTGACACACGCGCTGTCGTTACCGCGGTTTCAGCAGCCACTATCACACACTGCATGCAACCTGACGCGATTAAAAACACATCTCCATTCATCATGTATTGAAAGCTGCTAGCACGCTGTGCTGGGGAAGACGGCGACACAGACCAGTCTGGCAGTGCAACTTTTTCACATCTTTTCTCTGAGGAGGTCATAATCGTAACAGAAAACAGTGGTATCTGTAAATAAACCTTGTGGAGTGATCTGTTGATTGAAAGAGTCCTATATTAAAATTAAAGAGTGACCAGCGGAGTCGGTTTCTGCAAGCTAGAGGTCTGAGCTTCACTCACAACTTTCCCTGCAGGCTGAAAGCTCGACTATCGTACTGTCGCTACTAGGAGAGAAAACTCCACAAAATGAAAACAGACCCAAAAGGCGACACGGCTGCACAGAAACAGAATGTTGTACACTTCGCTGAACATGATAGAAATCGTCATGCAGGAGGACAGTTCAAACTTTTGTTTTCTCTGAGAGGACCTTTAAAAAACAAGGTGCCTCTTATCTACCGGTGTGGCTTATATTTCTGATTTTACGATAGCTACTTCACAATGGATAAACCTGCACAGACTCAAACATCAAAAATATCCCCATAGCAGCCCATGTTAACCTCTCCTTCTTATACTGTATGTATAGAAATAATAACCCAACATCACAATGTCAGCAGTAATTCTTTAAAAAAAGGTTCAAAATTCATCAGCTTATTGTTTTTGTTTTTTTTACAACGTGAGAAAGCACAAAGTAGAAGCTATCTTTAATTATAAGAGATTTATTTCTTCATAGAAGTGTCTTTAAGATTTTCTTGGAAATCTACCGAGGTAAGAAAAATAAGTCCTTGAATGAAGAGGGGACAACCTGCGTCTCTTTGGACAGTCCTTCATGTAATGTCCAATCTTCCCACAGATCCTGCAGCATCTGTCGTTTGGCGCCAACTCGCCGTCCGTCAACACCTTGGAGTCAAAGAAGTAGTCCTGCGGAAGAAATAAAATCAAAAATCAGTTTCATCAGAAGACAAAGCCGATAGGATTTTAATTCTGAATCATTCACATTATTTAGTTTGGTCATGAGTGATGTACCACTTCAGTGCCGGGGACGGGGTAGAAAGGAGTTCCAAACAACTTCCTCCCATTTATAAAAGCCTTCATGATGAAGTTTGTCACTAGAGGAGGGCAAAACAGAACGTTGTTCATTAGTATACAGAAAGGAAAGGTCACAACAAAGTACTAAAGGAGCAATCAGTAAGATAACTACGAATGTCTAATATCTGATCAGACATTAAGGAAACATGCTATGTTGAAGTGCTGGCTACTCTGACAACAATGCAGCAGCCAGTATGTCCTCCTTCTAACTTTAGATTCTGCTCCTGAATGCTCTGGATTTGTTTGGACCAGAGAAGGTAGGCGCTTTTAAGGCGACCAACCCACGTGGCCGTTTTAGACGCCCCTCGGTTTGTCAGATATGAGAGCAGTTATCAGGTCAACAGGTGTTGCAGCGATGGAAGCGGTCAAGAGAAGTGGTTCAGATAGAAGTGATTGTACCCGACCTAAAAAGCCTCTGCATGTTTCTAATAAGCTCCACGAGCAGAAACGTGCTCAAACTAGGATCAATATTGGAGATGCTTTTGAAAAATGGAGAGAGGTTAGAACACAGAAAGGTTTACAGACCCATGCAGAGCTGGATAAACACTGAAGCTTCAGAGTCCACCACATGGTGACCTGAGTGAACATCCACTCTAGAGAGGAGGGGGGGGGGAGACAGCTCTCTATGATGTTTAGAATTTAGACTACAGTACCCATTTTAAACACTAGGGGTCAGAGTTATATATTGCTCCTTTAAAGTGCAGAACATCAAATCTGTTCAAACAGTGACATCAACCACTACATCTTTTATCAAACACTTTAATACAGGTGCCTCATGAAGAAGAAACATCCTGATTCAGGTGGAAAAAGTATCCTGTAAGGGAAGTTAATAACAGTATAGTAACTTTTGGATCCGATAAAGTAGGTTCAACTTACTTTTGCGAGAAACTCCAGCACCAAGATTATGATTCAAATCAAAGGGATCTGAGGAGAACAGACAGGTGAGTAGAAGAGGTGAGCGGTCAAACTGAGAAACAGGCGAGGAAAAAAATAAAAGAGTGAATCTGTGGGAGCACCTTCGATAGCGATGCATTTACTGGTCCACTGTTTCTCAAAGGTGGTAAGGCGTTTCCTTTGACGGATGCTGATGACGTGCTCTTTGAAGTCAAATTCCTCGGTGTAAAAGCGCAGGAGTCCGAGCCACAGCTCTCCCACGGACTCTGTGTTCGGCGGCACATCAGAGAGGAGCCGACGCTGCGTCAACAGAAGAACTTTTAGTACCAAGCAGATTTGGACTTTTACCCACAAACTGAACAATCTGCCAAAACTCTTACTGTGATTTTGATACCAGATGATGAGTTCATGTTTGAATTTAGTGAAGTCATCTTCATTCAACTCACCAGATCCTCGAGGTCATCAAAAAAGAAAGCGTTCCAGCCGTCTACCATCCTCTGGGGAACGGTCTTCCCATCAAAGATCTAAACAGACATCATACAGAGATGTTTATTCAGAGCTCAGGTTTACACATTTAAATTAGGGTGTGTGATTTTTAGAGAGGGGGGGGCTACCTCCTGCAGGACGGGAATGACCGGAGTCTGCCTCTGCTGCAGGAAGTATAGCACCATCAGAATGTATGCATAAGAAGAGAGGCTTCCTCTGGACGCATCCCCGATGTCGCAGCGCTGTGTGCACAAAAACAATCCAGTCACACAGCAAGTAATCACACAAAAACAAACCACAGAGGCAACAGACAAAACAGAGGTCAAACTTACTAAGACCATTGACACCTTTTGGTTTCAAGAGAGAGAATCATAACGCTGTTTTTATCTTATTCTTCAACAAAAAGGTAAACCCAGCGTCCGGAATTAATAGCCGCCCAGTGCAGATCGTTGATAGTTTTCCCGTTTGGCTGATTTGGGTAAATGTTTGTACCCAAACAGTCATGTTAAAAAGTAAGCAGAGTTTTAAGGATGTTTGGTGAAGCTGCAGCTTCTTTCTCCACACACAGACAACAGCCACAACGTGCACCCATTTTCTTTTAGTGCTTCATAACGCACTTTAGTGCATCATAATGCAGTTGATCAGTACAGACAAAGTACTACAGTCAGGAACGCACGTGATCCAGTTAATGCAGGTATGAGTTGTAGGTGAGCGTGACACCAATCTGTAACTTTAACGTTGGATGACGGTTTCTGTTGGAATGTTTCCACACAGACTCTGTGAAACACTGACGATATAGTCAAAAGGCTAAATGCACACTCCTTGATTAACTCAACAGGTGCTGCTGGAGAAGCCAATGATGCACACACACACATACTACCTATTTATACACAATATTTGTATGCAGTAAGTCTACAGCTGGATTAACTTGCTAGGATCATTTTTTGCACAAGATAAGATAATCCTTTATTTATCCCACAACGGGCAAATTTAGTGTTACAGCAACAAAGACTGCAAACAAAAGTGAACACAGTGCACAATTTAAATAAAAAATAATAATGTACAAAAAATAGATACCACAATATAGATTAAAAAGAATAGATCAGCTGAGAGCATCAGAATATTCAGTGTAACACAAACATGCACATAAAGTGTAACATGTTATTGCACAGAGTGGTTTGATAAACATAATATAACATTATTATTGCACAAGGTAAGAGTGAAATTGTCCGGTTGTGTGTGTTTTGTGATCTACTGGAAGCAGGCTTGGTTAAACAGAATAAATAAATAAATCCAGTAATACATTTTTTGAAAAAGCTGGGACAGCCAATCAACATGTGGTTTCTGGATAATACCTGTCAGAGATTGTTAGCATCAGTTTGATCCAGACAGAAAGCTGCTAACTTTACTTTGCAAAGAGTCACTGAATCAGATCGGACTTCTGTAACTTACCTTGGCGAAGACCTTCATTGTGTATCCCAGGAATTGCACGCGTGGGTCCAGAGCTGCATACGTAGCAAGCATTCTGGTGTTGTGTTGAGCCTGCAGAAACAAAGCAACACTTTGACTAAAAGGCTCATCCGAGCACTTCATAAAGCAGGTTATACGACGTGACATTCTTCACTCACCAGCGTGTTGTAGAGGCTGATGTCTCCCTCCAGACCACTCTGTCTGTGTTCAAACTTCACAATAGGCACTTTAGCTGTTGTGATAGGCAAGATGTTCCTCAAACCTACGATGACAGGGAAACGAGACGCCCAGCCGGTCACTTTCATTCTCCAGCAGAACAAAAACAAACGAGTCATAAAGAATCCGGATCACGTTTATTCACCTGTATGCTTCTTCAGCACTTTGGCGAGCCCCTCGATGATCTCTTTGCAGTTCAGATTCTGATTGTACAAAGTTTGAAAATGTCATTCATTTATTATCTCACAACGAAGACGGAGTTCGTGTGTGTGTGTGTGTGTGTGTGTGTGTGTGTGTGTGTGTGTGTGTGTGTGTGTGTGTGTGTGTGTGCTTGGTCAGCCTACCTCTGCAGTCTCGTGACCCTCCAGGGTCATGCAGATGTCGAGGTCACTGTCGCGGAAGCCAAAGCCGTTCTTGGAGGAGCCAAACAAGCAGAGCTGAGCTTTATCTGAGGATTCACACGCAGAGAAAGATTTACTCACTTCTATCCCGGTGTGGAAACACATTCTCTTTGTCATTATTGAAATCAAAAGTTAAGAATGGATTTCCCAAATAATACCCAGAGGTTCAGTCTGTTGAGTCTCGCTAAATAAAGCAACAACAATGATGTTACTGAAAGTCTAATCTGTTTCTACAGCACATTAAAAAGCTTCACAAGTGTACAGTGTGCTCTGCTCAATGGCACCTCTCCAGCTGGTACAAGCGACCATCTGGTTCCCAACCCAAGTCCCTACAGACTGAGCTACTGCCCAGTACTGTACATAAACCAGACCGAGGTGTGTAGTGGTTTAAGTCCAAAGCTCACCGTTGTACTCCTTCCTTATGAACCTCTCCAGACTTAAGAGGATCTGTTCCCTCTTCTGCTGCTCTGCATGTGACGGTGACAATTCATCTACAACAGCATGGATTCATTGTTTGAAGTTATTATTCAAGCAAAATCACAAATATTTTGTAGTTCTTGGTTCAGAAATGTGCTGATTTGTTTTATACAAAGTGCAATCCGTTTGTGTCTTTCCACATATTTGTATGCAATGATAAATATAAATGTAAATGGTCGTACAGAAGCAGAGTTTGCAGAGGCCGTCGAGAATATCTCTGAAGCGGTCGTTCATGGGGGGCAGAGGCTTCAGCTCGATCTTCTTAAAGTCCTCAGGGCACTCGTCCTTCAGGTGACCGTCACGTTTGCAGATGCTGCACACAACAGTCGGAGGCTGGGAGGAAAAAGAAAAAAGAGTTCAATCAAATAACTAGGCTTAACATGACTTTAACTTTGTGACCATTTGGTCAGCTAAAAATGAATAATAAAGGTTTTCATCCTCGCTAGGCGGCACTAAAATAACTACTCAGTTTAACTCATTACTAATAATTTAAAATGTTGGCCCTCAATGTAGGTCAAATATTATGTCCAAGATGTAACGCAGCCTTCTGCCACAAGCTGGGGCTGTAGCAACAGACAGGCTGTAGCAACAGACAGGCTGTAGCAACAGACAGGCTGTAGCAACAGACAGGCTGTAGCAACAGACAGGCTGTAGCTGTGGCCTCAGACGGGCTGTGGCCTCAGACGGGCTGTGGCCTCAGATGGGCTGTGGCCTCAGACGGGCTGTAGCTACAGACGGGCTGTAGCTGTAGCCACAGACGGGCTGTAGCTGTAGCCACAGACAGGCTGTAGCCACAGGCGGGCTGTAGCCACAGGCGGGCTGTAGCTGTGGCCTCAGACGGGCTGTAGCCACAGACGGCTGTAGCTGTGGCCACAGACGGGCTGTAGCTGTGGCCTCAGATGGGCTGTAGCTGTGGCCTAAGACGGGCTGTAGCTGTGGCCTCAGATGGGCTGTAGCTGTGGCCTCAGATGGGCAGTAGCTGTGGCCTAAGACGGGCTGTAGCTGTGGCCTCAGATGGGCTGTAGCTGTGGCCTCAGATGGGCAGTAGCTGTGGCCTAAGACGGGCTGTAGCTGTGGCCTCAGACGGGCTGTAGCTGTGGCCTCAGACGGGCTGTAGCTGTAGCAACAGATGGGCTGTAGCCACACAATGCACATATAGTAAAAACTACAGATAATAAACGGGTGCATGGTTATTAATCAGTTACCTTTCCACCAGTGAAAATCATCTTATCAAACACATAGTGCAGATCCTCTGATGCAACAGGTCCACAGCTTTCTTCCTCTTCCTCCTCCTCTTCCTCCTCCTCCCCCTCTTTGTCACTGTCCAGCAGGCCGTTGGGGGAGAAGGAAGGTTTGTTCCCCTCATTGAGAACCATGTCCATGAGACTGGCATCTAAAGTCTTCTCCTCCTCCTTTCTGGACGGATCTGATCCATCTTCATCCTCACTATCGGCTTCATCGTCCTTTTTCAAACCTCCATGACCCCTCTGACCTTTTACAACATTCCCGTCGTCTTCGCTCTTGTTTACACAAGCCGCCTCTGTCTTCTCAACCTCTTCACACTTTGCACCTTGCTGTCCTGACTTCATTCGTCTCTGTCGCCTGCCCGCTCCCCGTCTCTGAGGGCAAGCAAAGTATTTATAAGCCGTACGGAAGCGCTCCTGGATGTACTCAAACACCATTTGGCTGTTTAAGCTGCGCGCGACATTCCTCTTCAAGGCGAACGGATCTAAACACAGAAGAAAAGGGAACACAGAGTGAATTCTAATAACATTCTTCTTCTTTCTGTGAGATTGGACTTTTCTAACAGAGCGGTCTCTTACCTTCGATAGCGAGCCTGCGACGAGGCCAGTTCTTCACTTCCCTGGAGAGGAGCTCCTTCAAACGGATGCTGATGATGGATTCTTCAAGTGCAAACTCCAGAGTGTAGAAACGCAAGAGCTCCAACCACAGCTGGCCCAGTGACACACCTTTCCCCAGGTCAAGGGTCAGCCGGGTCTGAAAGCAAAAGAAGAATTTCAACAGGGTCCACTGTGACTTAAATCTGAATCTGAATCAAAGGCAGTCAGTTTTTGTTTTTTACAAAAGAAGCAGCGAGACTCACCAGTCCTTCCGAGTAATGAGAGTCTTCTGTTTTTTTCTGCTCCGGTTTGGGTCTTCCTTCTCCCCTTGCTTCGTTTCGGTTCTCCCCGCGTCCGTCCGTGGAGCTCTGAGGTCTGCGCTCCCATCGGACGAACAGGTCCAGTGCGATTCCAGTGAGATGATACTCGTCCACACGTTTCACATCGAATCCTTCGATCTGAACAAAAGAAAAACAAAGTCAGACGTAATGAAGAAAATCAGCGCAATCACTTCAATCACCAAACGTTCATGTGAATGAATAAGTTTTAATCTCTTACTCGGCAAGCAGTGAATAAATGACAGACCATGAAGTTAAATGCCCTGTTTTTGCATCCAGATGACTCCTCTGTTGTACTGCTTTAAGTACCAACATCCTCTGCTGTTGAGGGGGCAGACATTTTTCAGAGCCTCTGAGAGACATTCAACCTACCCAGCGGCCCAGGTACACAGGGAGGATGGGCTCTTTCCTCTGTTGCAGGAAGAAGATGACCATGAGGGCGAAGGAGTAGGAGGGGATGCCACCTTCAGACTGGTGGTCAATGTGACACAGCTGCACGATGAAGAGAAAAAACAGCGTCCGCTTTAGAGACTTTATATCAAAACCTCCTTATTAGGAACATCACATGTGATTTCTATTTTCTGACATATTGGTGATACATCTTGTTGGTTCAGGGGTGGAGGTGCTGTTCATAAAAAAAAGAAAACACACTAAACGCACTGAAGCAAATCGAATGATCACTTCCTGTTTAAGCTAGTGAGTCACTGTCGTTGTCAGGCTTACCCTCGCCCAGTAGCGGAAGGCCAGCACCAGGGGAACCACTCTGGGCTCCAGTTTAGCGAGGGCTGCCAGGTGATTGGTGGTGAGACAAGCAACTTCATTTCCTGCGCTCACTTTGCACATTAAGCCGCTGCACAGAAAACAGAGGTGCAGACAACAAGTATGAATGGTTGGATATAATTCTAAAATTCAAACTAAACTACCCTTATCTGGCCCAGCATGACCGAGAACAACATGATTAAACAGAAGGACTCACAGAAACCCTGACGGCCAACATGAAGTGAATATGACATTAACAGCACTTCAGCTTTAGAAGAGTTTATTAAAAAAAGACCAACTTCAGCCTAAAGCTCAGATATTCATGTTTCCTTCAGCAGCAACCAGCAAACTCAAATTGAAACTAAAACATCCCTAACCCTAACAAATGATTCATATCTTTGTATGTTGGACATATTGATAAGCTTTAAAAAAATTGACAACAAATCATCTGACAGCTGACTCAGAAGTGTGAAGTGTAATAATCTAAAAACAGTCATGAAAAGATAAACCTGACCTTAACATCGAGGTCAAGACCACCAACTATTAAAAACAAAGATAACACACCTAAAGTCATTCTCTACATGTGTGGACGGACTAAATGATGATGTATTTAAATGCTCACCTGCTGACATCCCGACAGAACACAGCAGGAACTTTGGCATGAAAATCAGACTCAACCTCGAAAAACTCAGCTGGAGAGGGAAGAGTGAAAAACACAGTGAGATGACACGCACAGAAAGAAAGTAATTTAAAGAGTTTGACCAAGAAAAAAACACCTGAAGTAGTTTAAGAGCACACTCACACTGGAACATGTTGCTCTGTACCGCTGGCCTGCACTCACACTGCTCCGGTACTAACCGGGCCGTAATACAACACATGAACGGCTTCACATCAACATGAAGCTCGCTTCATTTACAAGACAGGCAGGCTGAATAATAAAACATAAAAAAGGGACGCACAATCGATCTCGCACATCAGAGAACAACACAGAGAACATGACAGCTACTTTACTGACTATGTGGCTTCTTTTGAGTCATTTCAGTCAGATACAGCCGTGTAGATATTTTAACTTTTCCATCATCTGATCAGAATATTTATTGTGTTTGTGTAACCTAATAACCAGTTTGCGACGAGCAGACATTCAAGAGTTCAGGGGTGTTTTAAAAAAGATACTAGAAGATAAAACGGAAACCATAATGGTCCCAATGTGTCTTGATTTTTTGGCAGGGTTGTAAGTCTCGAAATTAACCCTTCAAAAAAAAGATCAAAAAGTTTGCATGAGTCCACTTCTCCTTTGTGTCGCTCACTGATTTTGTGTTCTTACATCTTACAAACAAATTAAAGCTTCAAACACGGACAAACAGTTGATGATTAATTTATTAATTGAGGCGGGGATCGATGACACTTCCTGTCCAGGTTGTGTTTGTGCAATAACTGTACTGTGCCGAAACACACCTCCTCCAACCGTGCCAGGGGTCAAGGAAGAGTAGAACGGAGCACATACACACTAGTCAAACAAACTGGACTTTGGGGGTTAAACGTGCTCGGACACAGTACGGATTGTCAAGTGTGTGCACCCTTATTCTCCCACGTGAGGTCTTAAAAATAAATATTTTACCAAATAACAAGCAGATAAACGATGTCTAAGCAGAAGCTGTAACTTGAGACAAAATGTGAAATGCACTGAGTGAGACTTACAGCAGTTTTTAAGGATTTCCAGCACTTGAATCAGGACCTCGGGTTGTGTCATCTGAGAGAAGTGACGAGACCAAACGCCAGTTAACAACGTGTTCAGGTTTTATAGACAAAAAGCATCATCGTCTGGTGAAAGAGCACAACTCACCGAGGAAGGGTGGACGACATCGATGTTGATATCACTCGTCTTGAAGGCAAATCGGGTGAGACATGAGCCGTAGAGTCGGAGGGAGCAAGCTGGAAAAAAACAAAGGAGGCATATTAAAACATAGAACGAGGTACATGTCACACTTTTCAAACCGCTCTTTATGTAAAAACAGACACATGGGGTCCTGCAGACAACCTGAGAGGTGCCTCTTTATGATCTCCTCCATCCTGACAACCACGGCCTTCCGAACCTCAAAGTCCTCCTCCGAGATGCCGTGCTCCTTGGCCGTTTCTAGGACGGCCGCATCCACCGCCCTCAGTTGGGCAGCGGAGGCGGCGGGCAGGGCACGCAGCTCGTTCTCCTCCTGTTTTTCCTGATACACCACAAGCAGAATAAATTAAATCTATCATCCTAACTCTGACATTGAGCCCCTTTAAGATAAGTGTTGCTTAAGATTCCCGTACCGTTATGTTCTTCTTGTGTCTCTTTTCCTTGATGTGTTTGTGCGCTCCTTGGATGTTCTCGATGTGGACGGAGCAGAGCTTGCATAAGTACTGATAGTTCGGGTACTCGGGAGACTGCTGTGAAAACAAAGGAAGAGGAAAAAAATCAGCTTATGGAGGTTTTTTTGGGGGGGTGAAACTCTGGGATTTGTAATCCTAAACATGATCACAACCTTTTACCAACCAGAGGGCTCTACCACAAACAGAGATCAACATACCCAGGATATATTTTTGTGACTGGTCTTCACTGACCATATTTAGCGTTAGATATCGCGTCACATCACGCAGCATCGGACGCTCGCTGTCCACACTGCATCCATTAAAGTCCCCAATGAAACTGAACTCCAAGAGTATCTAACTGATGGGTCGAGACGTATTTCCTACTGAAACGGGATAGAACCAATCACAAGACAGAAGGCGGGACATAGTGTTGGGATGAATTTGATTGGATTGTTAGCTTCAACTAAGCTTTTTAAGTGGTCAAAATGTGTAAACGCCGCCGAGTGCAGAATGAGTCAAACATTTAAAATGTTTTATAGGAGGAGAAAAAAATATGCCTTGTTGAATTTGGCAGATAAATGAACTTTTGACACAAGAACGCTGGTTTAAACCAGAAACATTTCTTTTTTGTTTCATAGGGACTTAAAATATTTACTTCTCTGCGAATTTCAGTTTCCCCATGTGAACATTACAACATGTTGTGCTTTTATTTTGAAGGTTGACAAACAGCAAAGTGGTGCTTTCATTTTGAAGGTCGAATAACAGAAGTGCAGTGCTTTTAATTTGAAAGTGTGATGCTATTATTTTGAAGTTAAAAGAAAATATTTTTATTTTCAAGGTGAACAAACAGAAGTTTGGTACTTTTATTTTGAAGTTGAACCAACAGAAATGTGATTCTTTTATTTTGAAGGTGGACACACTAGAAGATTGGTTGTTTTATTCTGATGGTGAACATACAGAAGAGTGATGCTTTTATTCTGAAGGTTGCCAAACAGAATTGCGATGCTTTGTATTGACAAGCTGTTGACTCAAATAACAACACCCAGAGGCTCGCGGTGAGCCGAACAAAGACTTTCTCCCGTGTTGACACAAATCAAAGTCACAACATTTCAATCACAGATGTGGATTTTATGAATGCACTGTTATCTCCACTTTTCTCTGCTGAGTAAGAAAATTAATTGCCAGAGCCTTGTAGAGCACCCTCCTTATTCGTTCCTCGTCCACGTCTACTCGAGCAACAGAGAGGAAAATACAAACGGGGCGTCTGGGATTAAACTGCACGCTGAGTAGCTCGCGGTTCTGTTAGCACACTCAAATAGGAAAATATAAAATCAAGCTAATTTTGTCCCTGACGCTCACCCGTATCGATGATAACGATAATTTCCACCAAAGAAACTTTGAATAAAAGTGCTAATTTACACAGAAACAATTCCTAAAGCTGCCCAGTTTGATTTGTTTAAATGTGTCTTTGATGAAGAAAACAGGAAGTAGAGACTCCATTTATCATCACCTGGTGAATACTGATTGGACCACACAGAAGGTTAAAATCAGCTGAGCCACACGAGCGCTACACAACAGGACAGTTTCCTTACTTTCAACAAGCGATGGATGTAGTCTCTGTAGAGGCGCTCCTCTGCTTGTCGGAGGCCCAGCTGCTGATCCGTCAGGGGGGCTTCCTCCACACTGGGCCTCCTGTCTGATGGATGCATCAGAGCGCCGGCTCTCACCCCTACAAACAATCACACACTTAAAACCAGAGAAACATTTACTGAAGAAGACAAAATAACCTCGGCTCTGAACATCTTGCAAACCCACCTTGGGACTTTTCCTTAGCTGGAGCTGCAGTGGTGCTTTTCACCTTCTCTGTGAGGACTTTCTCAGGTGCTCCCGGCGCTGCAGGAGAGCTGATCTCTCTGCTCGCCGAGGGGCTGCTGTCTGCAGACACAGACACCCGGGAGTCCATCGAGTGAGCCGCCAGGTGCTGCTGCGGGCCGGACACTTTCCCCTTCCCTCTCTCCCCAGAGCTCGTCCTTCCCGTCAGTCTAGTCAGCCTGGAGGGCCGGCCTCTCCTCTTGTCCTGGGGCGCGTCAGTGAAAGTCTTGCCTGACCCGCGGGTTCCCTGGCCGCCTGTGTGTTCATCCTTTGCCGTGGTTAAGTTTTGCTGTCTGCTGGGAGCGCACCTGGCGCCCTCTCTCTGCGAGGGAGATTCCCTGTTGGACTTCTCGCTGGGTGAAGATTTGGCTCCTCGGGGCTGAGGCTGTTTGCCCGTTTTTACTGGACTTTTGGACTCATCCATCCCTCCAGTTCTTCAGTTTGTGTCCGTGGAGGTGTCAAAACCGTGCTGAGGACGACCAGGGAGGCTGGCCACCTGAAGTCTGGGTGAAAAGAATATTAAAGCATGACACGCGATAGAAACATTCAGTTCAGGTGAAACATTTTTAAGGTTTTAAAAGTTGGTGTTTTAAAAGGTGTCTAGGTGAACATTCACTTGACAGCTCAGTTGTGTTTTTTACTTTTGTGCTGTAAACTCAGCTCAGGCACAGATCTGCACTTAATTCACATTTTATTTTTATTTTTTAAAAGAATAATTTCCGGGCAGAAAAGCGCTGGCTGTGCAGTCCGGAGTGTTTGCATGAACCGTCCTGTCTCCATGACAACAGTATGTTGACAACGGCCACTGTATGACCGACACTGCTCCGTGTAACTTTTTACTGCATGTTTTATATTTGAGATCAGACACGGAGCAAAGACGATGTTTGTACAAGATACAATCCATAGGTGGAAAAAATACAAATTTGGAACAGAGCACCGGTGACATCAACGGCGCATTTCTGAAAAGTTGGAAGATTTTCAACTTGAGCGCTCTGAGCGGCCGCACTAAAAAGGCAGAGCGCTCGTAAAAAAAAAAGACGCTTTCTGCTGCAAATACTTAGAAGCTAGTGGACACGGGGCCTTAGGCTGACTTCCATATGTAATGCCTTGGCAGATTGGTTTGATGATTATCACCTTTTGTACATTTTGTGTTTTTTATTTTACATTTTTAAATTCTATTGTATATTTTGTAATATCTTCTTATTCTGTATTATTTAAGTTGTTGCTAGTTCTGCTTTATTTACTTGTTAATTGTTTAGCACCAATACACCAAGTCAGATTCCTTGTATGTGTAAATGTACTTGGTAATAAACCCTGATTCTGATTCTGAAATCAATTCAATATCAAATCGAACCCTGACCCTAAGAATCAAAATCAATTGAGAGGTTGTTAGGTGACGGTTTAGGATGTTGTTAAGATAAGATAATCCTTTATTGATCCCCAGTGGGGATCATGCAGTCAAAGACAAGAAGAAGAGCATGCATGTGTACAAATAAAATGAAAATAAAGATAAAGGTATAATGTATTTACAACTATTATAAGCAAGTATTAAGTAAACTACAAACCAATTAAGATCTGAACTTTACACTACAAACTGTACAGGACATTGAGACATGCAGGTAAGTTTCACTTAAAGTGACAGAGTTGAAAAAGGTGAGAAAAGTAAGCAATAATAAAATAAAATAAGCATCTTGATGTAACATGAGTGACAGAGTGGCGATGTGGCAGGGAAGGACACACTGCTGCTGATGGCGGTACGCAAAAAGGAGCGCCAGAAGAGCTCAGTTTTGGACCTGGGGGGGGGGGGGGGGGGAGGATGGCTGAAGGAACTGCCCATCTGCCACAGCTCATCATGGAGAGGGTGAGAGGAGTTGTCCAGGATGGCTGTGATTTTGTCCCTCATCCTCCTCCCAGCCGTCCAGCCCAATAGGGGACTGGACTTGAACTTGTGTAGAACCACATGTCACACCTACACATTCACAAACTGATGCTATGCCATCAGAAGTAACTAATCCCATTTCAGGGTTTTCAGGTAATTCAGGGCTAAGTGTCGAACCCCTGACCTTCCGGTTGACACTACCCACTGAGCCACAGCCGCCCCTATGAGATGATGTTTGATAATGTTGAGTGATGTAAAGTAATGTTTAGGTTATGTTTAGTGACGTTTGATGATGTCAGGTTACGTAAGAGGTTATTTAAAGTGACGTTAGGTGATGTTCAGTGACTGTAAGGTTAAGTTAGAGGTTATTATCTTATGTAAGGTAATGTTTAGTACTGTTAGGTGATGTTCAGTGACTGTAAGGTTAAGTTAGAGGTTATTATCTTATGTAAGGTAATGTTTAGTACTGTTAGGTGATGTTCAGTGACTGTAGGAGGTGGTTTCTGTGGTAAACACCGTCTGGTTGCTTGTAAACACATCTAAGTTATGTTTCGGGTTAAAGACAAACGAAACTGCAAGGGAGGCAGATTCCGACGTAACACCGGAGTGAACGTGAACCTAACTTTCAAAACAGAGACGTGAGGGGGGGGGGGGGGGGGTCACGCAGGTATTTTGGATCAATATATATACATGTGTGTATATTTGCTCACCATTAAACCATGAGCTGTTTGTTGTCCTCCGGGAAGGCTTCGTGTTGACTTCCTGAAGACTGTTGAGTCGACTTTGCTGAAAGCTAGCAGCCGTTAGCCGGTGTGAGCTAACGGGAGATAAATAACACCGACACTCAGCGGCGGGTCGTTACAAACCGTCCCAAACAACTTCGACCATCACGGCACGGAACGGCTCGGTTTACCTCTCTCCCCTCCAGCTCTCAACGTGACCCGGGATTAAAGATTCACTGTCTCCATGGTTCCGTTTAAATCATGTTTTTAGAATCCCACGGCCCTGCTCCAGACAGCCACCACTGACGCCATGTTAATACACTGCCGCGCTGCATTGTGGGGAAGCGAGTCTTCACGGAGAGGGGCGTGTAGCGTTGCGTTCATAGACCGTAAATAAGAGGGGCGTAACGTGTTGCGTTCAAATACCGTAAATAAGAGGGGCGTAACGTGTTGCGTTCAAATACCGTACATAAGAGGGGCGTAACGTGTTGCGTTCAAATACCGTACATAAGAGTTGCTTGTAATGTAAATAATGTTAATTAAATTATATTGAATTAAGGGAGTAGTGAATGAACATTGTAATTATTGTTATTATTATTATTACAGGTTTAATTAAAGATTTTTTCCTCAACTGTTTATAGGTTATTGTTTAAATTGCACATATATTTTTATCCCTGCACGGGGTTATGTACATTTCTTGTATAAATCTATTTTTTAACTGCACAGTTTAAGTTTGTTTCATCTAGGGGTATACTTTAAATCTTTTTTTCAGGTTAATATATATGGAGGGGGGGGGGGGGGTCATGTTTCATGTCATGTACGTCTTTGTAACCTGCTACTGGATGCTTTGAATTTCCCTCGGGATCAATAAAGTATCTATCTATCTATCTATCTATTATTTTTCTTATTAGTATTATTTTTTCTTCATACCTTTTCTTTGGATCTTTATTTATTTTTATTTCATGTTGTATGTATTCTTGTATGTTTAAAAAATTATATATATAAAAATGTGCCAGGATGAACAAAATTTGTGATGAAATATGACAACTTGTAATGTAATAAAACAGCCTGCAATAAAGTAATAATTTGAAAAAAGTATTTTGTCAAAGCATCTTTGCGTTCTTAGAAAAGCGCTATAAAAAAACAACGTATTATTATTATTATTATTATTATTATTATTATTATTATTATTATTATTATAGGCTACGTACAGGGCCTCAATATAGCCTGTTCATTTTTTACGTAGCCTATTTGACTTTTAGTGACACATTATTATAGCCTGAACATCGTACTGTATGTTCTGTCTCGTATTATTATAATTTATATGTTCTACACAATTTCAGAGTCGAAGCTTATTTTGTTGGTTCTGGTCGGTTCTGGAAATGTTGTCCTTTCAGTCTGTAACTTGACTTCCAGGACAGATCATTGACTGCTTATGGGACACCTGGGGAGGAGGGGGTGTCAGGAGGAGGAGGAGGTCGAGGAGGAGGAGGTCCTGAGGAGTCTGCAGAAGAAGCGCCTCTGCTGTTGCGTTGGCAGTCTGAGTCAGGATACAAAGATGCTTCTCGGAGCGCTCGCCGTGTTTCTGACTTTCTTCAGCGTCTCTGAGAGCAAACAAAAAGACTTTTATACTTTTAAAGTGGTAAACAGCAGAGGGAAGCTGGTGTCCCTGGAGAAATACCGAGGATCGGTGAGTGGGGGGGGGGACTTTCACGTTTCACGTTTCAGTTTAACAACAATAAAGTCCGCAGATTGATCCGCAGCACGCTCTTTGCATGCACGAATGGATGTTTTGTTTTTCTGCTTCTCTGTCCCTCTTAATGCTCGGTGTGTAGATGTAAGTTAACTAACACAAACTGCTGCAAGGGTAGACTTCCCCCTGTAGCTGCCCGGGATGTCCCGTCATGTAGCCCGGATGGCCTACGTGGCAAGAGGCCTGCAGAGCTCCGCTTTCATTCAAACAAGGTACGGATCAACAGGATCAGAGTTAATCTGCACACAACACACTGATACCGTTACACAAATCACTGCAGACTGTATGCAGCTTGTCTGAGCTTATTGACTATCACGCTGGTTTGTAATGAATCAGTAACTCTCTTCATAGCCTACAAATGAGACAAGAAGATGACTGCAGAATACTTATAATTATAAACTTAAAATGAATGTTTATTGACTTAAATCTTGTGTGAATAGGAATAAAACTAAACATGAATTATTCCTTAATGTGTCACGTTAAACTGAGCTCAAATGATGCTCAATTAAACACCTTAAACAAAAACATCCTAAACCTCTAAGACCTCTTTCAGAGAGGGATCCAAACTCTCACATTTACTAGTCCTAGCTGAAATATTAAATATGTAGTTGATTGTTTTTTTCATTTAGAATCTCTGAAGTGCAGCTCCAGGAGGTTTTCAGAAACATTACACTCCTTCATCGTGACACTAGAGGTCAGCACAACAACATGGGATCATCTAACTGTCATGCTGTGGTCTGACTGAGCCTTCAAAGTCAAAACAAAAGGCTGCATGAAGTTTTAACTGTTTCACTGATGAGCGGCCATCTTTACTAACACTCTTCACTGTTTCTATGCTGCAAACCTGTACAGGTGTGCCCCGCCCCCTACACTTCTTTAAAGCGTATAGAGGAAAGGTGAACTACAGACACATTCATCCCTTTAGACTTTACGAGCACTTCAGATATTAGCATGCTAACATGGTTGGTCAATTAAGATAAATGTGCACAAAACTGAAAACCAGAGTGCGCTGCATGTGTGAACACTAACAGCAACAATTTTTCACTCCCACCTGAGGGTTTTCCTGCCATCCCCCTTTTAAAATGTTCAGAGTAAAGCCGGGGCGATGTGTGCACGCAGTAGAGCTGTCAATTCTTATTCTCAATTTGAACATTAATTCAAACCCTGGGGGGAGAAAGTTCACAATGGAAACTGTAATGAGCCGCTCAAATTCAAAATATACAGTACAGTCTATCGGCGCATCAGGCTGTCTGAAGCATTTCACAGTTTGATCCAGCAGAGGGCGCTCTCAGTGTAACTTGACCTTGAGCATGTGTAACATGTCCTGGACATGCAAAAAGGGGTGAATAACTTTACTATAGCTAACAGAAGCTCACCACCCATTAGTTAACTCGTCTACTCTTTCCTAGTACTATGTGAGAGTTCGCTCCCTACCAGCCGCTAGTCTACTCTTTCCTAGTACCTGGAGCGATGTAAAATGACTCTTCTAACACCCTTTGGAGAAGAGAGGACTTATATAACCACATAGCTTTAGGATTAACATAACAACAGGCCTAACATTTATTTCTAGAATAATTAGATTCAAGTATAATCCTTGATTCAGGACAGATTACCCCCCAGAGGCTCGCACCCCCGGAGAGGGAATAACTGCAACTCTCCTCACTAGGATGTTAGGTGTGTATGAGGTGTGTAGTAAAAGTCAGTAGAAGTGTGCCGTGTTGTGACTGCTCAAGCTTACCTCCCGAGGTTCACGCGGCGTCCTTAAGAGAGACGCCGGTCTTTGTGGTGTGAATGATTTCAGTCAGAAAATGATTTCAAAAAGTTTCCAAAATTTATTGAAAAAACTTCAAAAGATATTCAAAATACAAAACAGTAAAAGTAAAAATATAAAAATGTAAAAAGTAAAAGCAAAACACAAAGACCAAAGTCTAAACCTGAGAGTGTAGACACTTGAGGTTTTAAAAGATCTTGGTCTCAGAGACTAAGTCCCAAAATGGGGATTCAAAAGTCAGAGTGACGTGGAGTCCTTTAGAAAAGTAAAAAAGAACCTCGATCAGCTTTTCCACAACGTGTTTATAGCCAAACTGTCTCTTTTTTCCAAGATTCTGTAAAACCTCAACAATGCATATTCGCAGAAACGTGATACATCCACAGGTGATACCAAGTTCATATGTGGTTTTAATGTCAATGCAAAAAGTTACACAGGTGATATCAAGTTCATATGTGGTTTTAGCTCGAAGACCGTGAACCAGGCAGATTTGCAGAAATGTTATACACCTACGAGCTCCTAAGTGGTTTTGCTCAAAGTATGGCACACTTATCCTGACCTCACAGGTGCATAGGCACCGCAGATGTATGCATGATTGACAGGATATGTAAAAGCGAAAAAAAAAAAATAGTTATGACTATATGACATAAAAGGATTAAATGATAATAAAAGAAAAACAACATATATGGTCAAAACAAATTCAACAGTTGCATAACTCTTTCTGATCTTTCAACACATGCACTCTTGACCTCAGTGAATGAAGACTGTAATGTTGTGGCAAAATCAACAGGGGAGCGATTTAGAAGCGACTCGTCGCTCTGCTGACAGCAGCCACCTGCATTGGTGGAGAGACTCTCCAAGTTGGCCCGCAAATATTTGTGTGTACCAGTTCCTGACCAATCTTGATTTAAAATTCATCTGGAGTCCACCCAGTCCGAAACCTAGACAAGACCGAGTCAAAATGCTTTCGATTCTGAGACGAGACTGAGACCTTCAAAAAGTGGATATTTGGTGTCTTGGATTTCTACTTCTGTTGTGGAAACAGGCGCTAATTAATCTTAAAATTCAAAGGCTTCAGCTGTTTGTGTGTTACTGTGTCTTCAGGTGTCCCTGGTGGTGAATGTAGCCAGTGAATGTGGCTTCACTGAGGAACACTACAAAGACCTCCAGCAGCTCCAGCGGGACTTCGGGCCGTATCACTTCAACGTGCTGGCCTTCCCCTGCAACCAGTTCGGTCAGCAGGAGCCGGGCAGCGACAAGGAGATCGACAGCTTTGTGCGCAGAGTCTACGACGTCTCCTTCCCCCTGTTCAGCAAAATCGCTGTTGTCGGACCTGGAGCCAACAATGTGTACAAGTATCTTGCAGGTGAGTGAGATGTGTCATCAGATCTTCTCTTTTATTTATGGCTTAAAAGGTTTTTTAAAAAATGGACATATCAAGTAAAAATTCCAGGTGTACACAGTAAATTAAACATATAAAAGTTGTGCTGAAAAGTTAGCTTGAACTGTACAACTGCATTTTATGACGCATGACCAAAGCTCACGATTTATGTGCTCACACTGTACGACCTGATCGTTTAGATGAAGGTCATTCTGTGTAAGTTTACATGCAATGTGAAGCTACAGGCTAACTAAAGAGCGCTAACATTAGCATGCATTAGCATTCATTTTGGCCGCCACTTGTTCTAAACTCTTTTATTTGAACGCGAGTGGAGGTGTGTCTCTGGAGGAGAGCGGCGGCTTCAGTATGGAGGAGGTGTGGCCAAACAGCAGTTTGTTTTGGTTTCATGTTTTGGTTTCATCTACTGGATCAAAAAGTTGCACATTCTTCCTTTAAAAAAAGAGTGATGTTTGGGCTTTTTGTGCCTTTAATGGAGAGGTAGGATTGTGGATAGAGTCGGAAATCAGGGAGAGAGAGAGAGGATCGACATGTGGGAAAAGAGCCACAGGTGGGATTTGATCCTGGGCCGCCCGCTTGGAGGACCAAAGCTGCCATACACGGGGTGCACGCACTAACCACTGATCCACCAGCGCCCCGTGATTTTTAAATTTATTTGGAAGAACCAATGGAAAAAAGCTGTTTCTTGACGGGAGTCAAAATGGAGCACACTGCACTTGAGAGAGATTTTTAAATCATGGTCGCTTTAATATCTTCTTCTTCTCTCATTCTCTTCAGAGTCTTCTGAAAAGGAGCCGAACTGGAACTTCTGGAAGTATCTCATTGACGTAAAGGGCAATGTGGTGGACGCATGGGGACCCAAAGTTTCTGTCAAAGAACTCCGACCTAAAATATCTGACCTGGTGCGTCAGATCATCTTAAAGAAGAAAGAAGAGCTTTAACCTCCCGTGAAAAGGCCCTTCACTATTCAGCCTCCTGTAGTGCGAACAGTCAATTCATTTGTCGTTGAAATGTTGTTAGCCAAAGAGCTCCTGTTTCCCTATTGTTAGTGACAATCATGTTTTTGTGTTTTTATTCATCATGATTTTTGGAATAAACGATGACTTTGATGAGAGCACAATGTCGGTATTAAGTTGATGTCAAGATGTTACTTTCTGTAGGTATCTGTTATAATGTGACACTTAATTATTAAGTATGAAAATCGAGGCTCCCAACCAGACAGGCACACACACACATTTGTTTTTTACTATCCTGAAGAACATTTTCAAACTCTTATCAAATCAAATCCAGACAAGCCAGCCCACCACAGCAGTACAACACAAGCTTGTGATAGGCTGTGAGCACAGGATGACCAAAGATGTTCTATTAAACGGGAGCACTCTGCTGTTTTTAACACTTAATGACAGTCATTCACAAGTCCCCCCCCCCCTTTGTTATTGATTTATTTTTTAATTGTAACTAGAACTGATCCGCGGGCCAGTCTGATGTCATCCAGAGTTGGCCCCTGGACCCCCCAGTTGAGTAGGCCTGACATAGAAGAAGAACTCTTACTCTTTGCAGAGTTGTACTCATCCAAAACATTCTTCAATAATAGCACACACTTACATGTGTAAATAAATGCCCCATAATTAGATTTGTAATGATATCATTATAGTTCTAAAACCACATCCTACACTCAAACTGTTCACAGCCAATCAGCATATAAAACATGAAGTATTTCCTCATGAGGAACAAGAAAATGATGTGTTCGTGCACCCACAGGTAATATAATATGTTCTTCCTCATGAGCACCCACAGGTAATGATTTTTGACAGACAGGCTGTGGTCCTCGGGTCCGGCCTCTGCCCTTTGCTGCATGTCATCCCCCTTTCTCTCTCCTCCCAACATTTCTTGCTTCCTGTCATATCTAATGAAGGCAGTAAAAGGCCAAAAAAATCCTTTTAGAAAAGTGCGTAAGAAGAGCTCACATGCACACACAGGTAATGATGTTTTCAGGCAAGCAGCATGCCAACCGTTAAGTAACCGCAAGTAACCGTTAAGACTTTAAGCCGAACGAGGAGAGGTCGTTTAAAAATGTTGGTAGTCATGTGAAACAAAATGTTATATTCTTTCAGTGGGATGCATTTTCACTCTCATTTCAATCAGAAGAGAGTTACATAAGAGTGAACATGATTTATTTAACAGTTTAGGAAAAGATGAATACACAGTGTCTTTGGTGATTGGACTCAGAGGGATAGGGAGGCCGACAACAGGATAGCATACCCCCCTATGGAGTCTAGACCCTGGTGGTGGTGATGGAGGTATGCAGGATGTGATGAGGAGTGGGTTTCTGTATCCAGAGGTACTGCTTGTCAACAGGGAAGGTAGGCATCTGCTTGGGGCACCAGGACATAAAGGGGTTCCTCGAGGGCTGACAAACTTTACACCACAGCAAAGGCTCTAAATGTGCACATTTTCCAATGACAGTAGGAAACCTACCTAAGGGGGCCCCCATCTGACGGCACTCACTGACATTGCCCTGCTAAACGTAGCATGAAATTATTGCTGTGAAAACCAAAATTTGTCAGTGAAAGTAAAGGAAGAGGGAGTGTGGGAGTGAAAAAAGAAAGAGGAACAAAGAGGACGAGGGGTTAGCGTCGGGACCAAGCGGCAACCTCCGGTCTTGAAAAATTTAGTCAGTGGGGAAGTGAAAATTCCTGCAGTTCATCGAGTGTCCACTAGAGGCTGGCTCCAGGAACACCGAAAGTCACATACACATGACTGGCAAAAAAGACAGCAGAAATTAACAGATTTATTTTTGGGCTTTTTATGCCTTTAATGGAGAGATAGGACAGTGGATAGAGTCGAAAGGGAGGGAGAGAGAGAGGGGAACGACATGCGGGAAGGGAGCCACAGGTGGGATGTGAACCCGGGCCGCCCGCTTGAGACTACAGCCTCCACGCACTAACCACTGCGCCACCAGCGCCCCAGAAATTAACATTTTTACAGTCTGGTACAAAAACGAAATAGGTCCTGAATTTTTCCTGAAATGGCTCATTTTTGATTTTGAAAACGTTTTGTGTTATCCATAGTTAGGCGCATATAGCTGACTTGATTGACAGGTGGGCGGGATGTAATGGTTCGACAAGAGGCTTGACCCACCTCAGCTCCAGGTCTCAGCCTGTCGTTAGGCTGACTGAAAGTTAGACTGTGACAGCCAACATGGCGGCTGCTGCTGATGAGCCTCCAGAGCCCCCTGCAGGAACAAGATGGCTGATGTCACTCAGGCTTCATCCATACAGTCTGGGACACTGGCAGACATAATGCTGATAAACACTGGTAGGTGGGACTCCCAATGAATTAACAAACTGACTGCTGAAGAGAGAGAACAGATTTGAAAATGGGAAAGCAGCAGGATGATTGGTTTCTGCTTGAGCTTACGCTGCACTCCATTTAATGTGTGGTATATGTTCATCCACAAGGGGGCACTCATACATCGAGGAAACCAGTGTAAACTGAGTCATGAAATAAAATGTTAGCAGGCAGCACCCTTCTTTTGTGAGAGTAAAATGCCACTCTTCCTTCTTGTGTGAGTTTCTATAGAGGTACTGCGTTTCTGAACAGGTGTGGTATATTTTAACGACCATAAGGACAAGGTGTGCTCACCTTTTTTGTGATCCTTCAGACGGTCGTCGCCTCAATGAAAAGTCATCACGTCACCAAACATTTCCCCACACCCTTTGTACTTTCTGCCTTTCAGTTTCTTTTTTCTTGGCAGGATTTGGAACAGAACAGAAAAAGGGAAAATTACGGTAGCCACAAAACAAATCAACCGGGTATTGAGTTGTAAATACTTCAAACCCACTTTCTTACCTGATAAGATATTTGATCCATTTTTCGTTCCAGTTCTTTAGTTTTTACTTACCGGAAAGTGAAAGTCAGTCACTAAATGCCACATGACAAACAAAGAACGTGTGAAGGCCAGAAAAGGAAAGAAGATCTGTGATTTTATGTTCTCCTTATAGTCTTTTGTTTCACTCTCGAGATCGCTGTCCCTCAACTCATTTAAGAAAAATAATCACATATCATCAGAGGGGGCAATAATAAACATGCTATAGGGACTGTGTCCATTAATGTCCTATGATGACCATTCTGACGTCAAGTTGACAAGTCGGGCACGTCATTTTTTTTTTCTGAGTTTCCGAATTGTTGTTCCGTCTTGAGCAGGTGTTCATGTGAATTTTACAACCCGGAAACTTGTTTTTCCGGTATGTCCGACACCACATGAATGCAGCATTAGTCTCAGTGTACCTTCCCCCTGACAAATTTGAAATCACAGCAGTGGCTCAAAATGTTCAATGTTTGCAAAGACAGATGGAAACCTCCCCAAAGTCAGAGGCGCTGCTTGTCAACAGGCAAGGCAGGCAACTGCTCGAGGCCCCGCACCAGTAGGGGGGGCCACTGAGGGCTCACATACTTAAACCAAAGTAGTGGCCCAAAATGTGCTAATTTTGCAATGACAGTAAGAAACAACCCTAAGTGGGCCCCCAACTAACTGGACTCACTCTTGTTGCCCTGCTAAACGTTGCAAGTGTGTCAATGAAAGTCAACAAAGAAAAATGAAGAAGAAGGATCCGTCTACATGAGAGAAAAAAAGAAACATGAAAAAAAGAGGAAGAGGAGTAAGTTTTGGATCACTGCGGACATAATGCTGATGGACGCTGGTTGGAGGGCCCACAGATTGATTCTTGTTTAGGACCCCAACAGACTCCAGAATCGCCACTGCCGAAAGTATCCCCATCTGACAGCAGTCACTCATGGAATAGTAAATGACTGAATGTTGCTAGTCTAGCACTGTTGGTGTCAAATTATTGTTAACATGATGATGATGAACCCTAGAGGGGCTCCCAAAGACTTTTGCCTAGGGCCCAAACAGACTCCAGAATCGCCACTGAAGATCTCTTTGGATCAAGCTTTGAATTAACCCTGACCTGGATGACTGAGAGCCTACACAGACAACTACTCAGGGCTGTGCTTCTCTGTCTGCTTAACAGCTGATTGTGAATTAAGGGCTGAAATATAATAACAATAATTGACTATCTGCCTTTGATATATGCATGACAGATTCCTCATTTCTTATTACTGTAACAAAACATTAAGGTACATATTTATATGTGTGTGGAGTACGTTTTTTCAGCACTGAAAAATTACAAATGGGCTTAAACGTGATGTTTTGCAAAGCATAGGGAAAGCTTTATTAAACAGGCAATATCATATTACACAGTCCACCTTTCAATAGTATATGAATGTGATTAAAGCAATAAAGACAATACAACAGATTTGAATAATAACTCAATAAATAATAGCATAATTAAAGATAAATAAAAATCCAATTGAATGAAAGATATGTGACAACAGGAAAAATTAAATTAGATGTTAAATTAAACATTTTGTCTTTACACAATCTATGATGACATTGACATTTTATATCCTAAAACATGAGAGGAAGGAGCTGTATGTTCATGCAACTGCACAGCTTGAAGTCCTCATTATTGAGTAAACAACAGGCTTTTTTTTCATTATACATTTTGAACGACAGTGGGGAAAAATAGTGTCCCCTTGTTTTTCTACATGTGTCTACTACATTGCAGACTTCTTGTTACATCTTAGCTTGATTCAGAGAACATCACCTTATTCCTTCATTTGTGTTTTCTAACCCCGGTAACCGCCAGCTACAGATGTCTGTGGACAGTTTAGCCAAATCTAGCACGTAGAAACCCTGTCATAGTCTTTCTAGCAGCTTAATTGGGTACATCTTCTGTTTCCTAAAAGAGGGTAAATACGAGGAGTCCAAGCAGCAGAGGGATCATACCCTGACTCACAAAGGAAGCATCACTTGTAGCATTTCGGCCTCTTTGTTCTACTATAATGGTTGCTGTGGAAAGTGTTGTTTCTTGGTTTGAGGTGGTTTTGTTAGTGTCGTGGGGTGCTGTTGTTATCGTTGGTGAAGCAATTTTTGACCTGGATACCCTTGGGGCAATGTTATCTGTTTTCAGGGCAGCAGATGTCGATGATAGAACAGCAGTTGGCGGTGGTGGGGCAGTCCTTATTTGGGCAGTAGGTCTTGCTGCCAAGGCATCAGTTGTTGTTACCATGTTCATTGGAGGAGCATTTCTTTTTTTAATATGGAGACCAACTATTTTTTCTATAGATTTTGGACTGATTTTTTCTGTCATTGGCACTGGGGCAGTTGTTATTGTTGGTGAAGCAGTGGTTGTTGTTATGGCAACAGTTGTTGCAGTTGTTGTCATCGGGTTTGTTTGCTTGAAAGGACTGCATTTTGTTTTCAGTTCAGATGTTGTTTTGGGAACCACAGTCTTTGTTGTTACGGCAACAGTTGTTGCAGTTGTTGTCATCGGGTTTGTTTGCTTGAAAGGACTGCATTTTGTTTTCAGTTCAGATGTTGTTTTGGGAACCACAGTCTTTGTCGTTACGGCAACAGTTGTTGCAGTTGTCATAGGGTTTGTTGGCTTGAAAGGACTGCATTTTGTTTTCAGTTCAGATGTTGTTTTGGGAACCACAGTCTTTGTCGTTACGGCAACAGTTGTTGCAGTTGTCATAGGGTTTGTTGGCTTGAAAGGACTGCATTTTGTTTTCAGCTCAGATGTTGTTTTGGGAACCACAGTCTTTGTCGTTACGGCAACAGTTGTTGCAGTTGTCATAGGGTTTGTTGGCTTGAAAGGACTGCATTTTGTTTTCAGTTCAGATGTTGTTTTGGGAACCACAGTCTTTGTCGTTACGGCAACAGTTGTTGCAGTTGTCATAGGGTTTGTTGGCTTGAAAGGACTGCATTTTGTTTTCAGCTCAGATGTTGTTTTGGGAACCACAGTCTTTGTCGTTACGGCAACAGTTGTTGCAGTTGTCATAGGGTTTGTTGGCTTGAAAGGACTGCATTTTGTTTTCAGTTCAGATGTTGTTTTGGGAACCACAGTCTTTGTCGTTACGGCAACAGTTGTTGCAGTTGTCATAGGGTTTGTTGGCTTGAAAGGACTGCATTTTGTTTTCAGTTCAGATGTTGTTTTAGGAACCACAGTCTTTGTTGTTACAGCAACAGTTGTTGCAATTGTTGTCATCGGGTTTGTTTGAGCAGGAGCATTATTTGTTTGGGGAGAAGTCATTGGAGGAGCAGTGGCTGTTGCTGGAACCGCCTTTGTTTCCTTAAGGGTGACTTTGCCAGGAAAGAGGTTTGGAGTAGGGGGTTTTGTAGTCGATGTAGCAAGTGCTGTTGCAAGGAATTGAACCACTGTACTAGAAGCAACCAGTGATTTTGTTTGGACAGCAGTTGAAGTGGAAGCTGCAGTAGCTGTTGTTGTGGTAGTTGGATCAGCTGTTGTGGTAGTTGGAGCAGCTGTTGTGGTTGTTACAGCAGCTGTTGTGGTTGTTGGAGCAGCTGTTGTGGTAGTTGGAGCAGCTGTTGTGGTAGTTGGAGCAGCTGTTGTTGTTGTTGGAGCAGCTGTTGTTGTTGTTGGAGCAGCTGTTGTGGTAGTTGGAGCAGCTGTTGTTGTTGTTGGAGCAGCTGTTGTGGTAGTTGGAGCAGCTGTTGTGGTAGTTGGAGCAGCTGTTGTTGTTGTTGGAGCAGCTGTTGTTGTTGTTGGAGCAGCTGTTGTGGTAGTTGGAGCAGCTGTTGTGGTAGTTGGAGCAACTGTAGTTGTAGTAGCTGTTGTGGTTGTTGGAGCAACTGTAGTTGGAGCAGATGTTGTTGTTGTGGTTGGAGCAGCTGTAGTTGTAGTAGCTGTTGTTGTTGTTGGAGCAGCTGTTGTGGTTGTTGGAGCAGCTGTTGTGGTAGTTGGAGCAGCTGTTGTGGTTGTTGGAGCAGCTGTAGTTGTAGTAGCTGTTGTGGTTGTTGGAGCAGCTGTTGTGGTAGTTGGAGCAGATGTTGTTGTTGTGGTTGGAGCAGCTGTAGTTGTAGTAGCTGTTGTGGTTGTTGGAGCAGCTGTTGTGGTAGTTCGAGCAGATGTTGTTGTTGTGGTTGGAGCAGTAGTTGGGGCTGCACTGGTTGTTGTAAGAGAGTTCTGTTGTTCTAGGGCCTGCTGTTCTTGTTGTTTGAGTCCAACAGTTGTGGTTGTTGTTGTTGTTGTTGGGGCAGCTGTTGTGGTAGTTAGAGCAGCTGTTGTGGTAGTTTGAGCAGCTGTGGTTGTTGGAGCAGCTGTTGTGGTTGTTGGAGCAGTTGTTGTGGTAGTTGGAGCAGTTGTTGTGGTAGTTGGAGCAGCTGTTGTGGTTGTTGGAGCAGCTGTTGTGGTAGTTGGAGCAGCTGTTGTGGTAGTTGGAGCAGCTGTTGTGGTTGTTGGAGCAGCTGTTGTTGGAGCAGCTGTTGTGGTTGTTGGAGCAGCTGTTGTGGTAGTTGGAGCAGCTGTTGTGGTTGTTGGAGCAGCTGTAGTTGTTGTTGGAGCAGCTGTTGTGGTAGTTGGAGCAGCTGTTGTGGTAGTTGGAGCAGCTGTTGTGGTTGTTGGAGCAGCTGTTGTGGTAGTTGGAGCAGCTGTTGTGGTTGTTGGAGCAGCTGTTGTTGGAGCAGCTGTTGTGGTTGTTGGAGCAGCTGTTGTGGTAGTTGGAGCAGCTGTTGTGGTTGTTGGAGCAGCTGTAGTTGTTGTTGGAGCAGCTGTTGTGGTAGTTGGAGCAGCTGTTGTGGTAGTTGGAGCAGCTGTTGTGGTAGTTGGAGCAGCTGTTGTTGTTGTTGGAGCAGCTGTTGTTGTTGTTGGAGCAGCTGTTGTGGTAGTTTGAGCAGCTGTTGTGGTTGTTGGAGCAGCTGTTGTGGTAGTTGGAGCAGCTGTTGTGGTTGTTGGAGAAGCTGTTGTGGTTGTTGGAGCAGCTGTTGTTGTTGTTGGAGCAGCTGTTGTGGTTGTTGGAGCAGCTGTTGTTGTTGTTGGAGCAGCTGTTGTGGTAGTTGGAGCAGCTGTTGTGGTTGTTGGAGCAGCTGTTGTGGTAGTTGGAGCAGCTGTTGTGGTTGTTGGAGCAGCTGTAGTTGTTGTTGGAGCAGCTGTTGTGGTAGTTGGAGCAGCTGTTGTGGTTGTTGGAGCAGCTGTTGTGGTTGTTGGAGCAGCTGTTGTGGTTGTTGGAGCAGCTGTTGTTGTTGTTGGAGCAACAGTTGTGGTTGTTGGAGCAGCTGTTGTTGTAGTTGGAGCAGCTGTTGTTGTTGTTGGAGCAGCTGTTGTGGTTGTTGGAGCAGCTGTTGTGGTAGTTGGAGCAGCTGTTGTGGTAGTTGGAGCAGCTGTTGTTGTTGTTGGAGCAGCTGTTGTGGTTGTTGGACTAGCTGTTGTGGTTGTTGGACTAGCTGTTGTGGTAGTTGGAGCAGCTGTTGTGGTTGTTGGAGCAGCTGTTGTGGTTGTTGGAGCAGCTGTTGTGGTAGTTGGAGCAGCTGTTGTGGTAGTTGGAGCAGCTGTTGTTGTTGTTGGAGCAGCTGTTGTGGTTGTTGGACGAGCTGTTGTGGTTGTTGGACTAGCTGTTGTGGTAGTTGGAGCAGCTGTTGTGGTTGTTGGAGCAGCTGTTGTGGTTGTTGGAGCAGCTGTTGTGGTTGTTGGAGCAGCTGTTGTGGTTGTTGGAGCAGCTGTTGTGGTTGTTGGAGCAGCTGTTGTGGTTGTTGGAGCAGCTGTTGTGGTAGTTGGAGCAGCTGTTGTGGTTGTTGGAGCAGCTGTTGTGGTTGTTGGAGCAGCTGTTGTGGTTGTTGGAGCAGCTGTTGTGGTAGTTGGAGCAGCTGTTGTGGTTGTTGGACTAGCTGTTATGGTAGTTGGAGCAGCTGTTGTGGTTGTTGGAGCAGCTGTTGTGGTAGTTGGAGCAGCTGTTGTGGTAGTTGGAGCAGCTGTAGTTGTTGTTGGAGCACCTGTTGTGGTAGTTGGAGCAGCTGTTGTGGTTGTTGGAGCAGCTGTTGTGGTAGTTGGAGCAGCTGTTGTGGTTGTTGGAGCAGCTGTAGTTGTTGTTGGAGCAGCTGTTGTGGTAGTTGGAGCAGCTGTTGTGGTTGTTGGAGCAGCTGTTGTGGTAGTTGGAGCAGCTGTTGTGGTTGTTGGAGCAGCTGTTGTGGTAGTTGGAGCAGCTGTTGTGGTTGTTGGAGCAGCTGTAGTTGTTGTTGGAGCAGCTGTTGTGGTTGTTGGAGCAGCTGTTGTGGTAGTTGGAGCAGCTGTTGTGGTAGTTGGAGCAGCTGTAGTTGTTGTTGGAGCAGCTGTTGTGGTTGTTGGAGTAGCTGTTGTGGTTGTTGGAGCAGCTGTTGTGGTTGTTGGAGCAGCTGTTGTTGTTGTTGGAGCAGCTGTTGTGGTAGTTGGAGCAGCTGTTGTGGTTGTTGGAGCAACAGTTGTGGTAGTTGGAGCAGCTGTTGTTGTAGTTGGAGCAGCTGTTGTGGTTGTTGGAGCAGCTGTTGTGGTTGTTGGAGCAGCTGTTGTGGTAGTTAGAGCAGCTGTTGTTGTTGTTGGAGCAGCTGTTGTGGTAGTTAGAGCAGCTGTTGTGGTTGTTGGAGCAGCTGTTGTGGTTGCTGGAGCAGCTGTTGTTGTAGTTGGAGTAGCTGTTGTTGTTGTTGGAGCAGCTGTTGTGGTAGTTGGAGCAGCTGTTGTTGTTGTTGGAGCAGCTGTTGTGGTTGTTGGAGCAGCTGTTGTGGTTGTTGGAGCAACAGTTGTGGTAGTTGGAGCAGCTGTTGTGGTTGTTGGAGCAACAGTTGTGGTAGTTGGAGCAGCTGTTGTTGTAGTTGGAGCAGCTGTTGTTGTTGTTGGAGCAGCTGTTGTGGTAGTTGGAGCAGCTGTTGTGGTTGTTGGAGCAGCTGTTGTGGTAGTTGGAGCAGCTGTTGTGGTTGTTGGAGCAGCTGTTGTGGTTGTTGGAGCAGCTGTTGTGGTTGTTGGAGCAGCTGTTGTTGTTGTTGGAGCAGCTGTTGTGGTAGTTGGAGCAGCTGTTGTGGTAGTTGGAGCAGCTGTTGTGGTTGTTGGAGCAGCTGTAGTTGTTGTTGGAGCAGCTGTTGTGGTAGTTGGAGCAGCTGTTGTGGTTGTTGGAGCAGCTGTTGTGGTTGTTGGAGCAGCTGTTGTTGTTGTTGGAGCAACAGTTGTGGTTGTTGGAGCAGCTGTTGTTGTAGTTGGAGCAGCTGTTGTTGTTGTTGGAGCAGCTGTTGTGGTTGTTGGAGCAGCTGTTGTGGTTGTTGGAGCAGCTGTTGTGGTAGTTGGAGCAGCTGTTGTGGTAGTTGGAGCAGCTGTTGTTGTTGTTGGAGCAGCTGTTGTGGTTGTTGGACTAGCTGTTGTGGTTGTTGGACTAGCTGTTGTGGTAGTTGGAGCAGCTGTTGTGGTTGTTGGAGCAGCTGTTGTGGTTGTTGGAGCAGCTGTTGTGGTAGTTGGAGCAGCTGTTGTGGTAGTTGGAGCAGCTGTTGTTGTTGTTGGAGCAGCTGTTGTGGTTGTTGGACGAGCTGTTGTGGTTGTTGGACTAGCTGTTGTGGTAGTTGGAGCAGCTGTTGTGGTTGTTGGAGCAGCTGTTGTGGTTGTTGGACTAGCTGTTGTGGTAGTTGGAGCAGCTGTTGTGGTTGTTGGAGCAGCTGTTGTGGTTGTTGGAGCAGCTGTTGTGGTAGTTGGAGCAGCTGTTGTGGTTGTTGGAGCAGCTGTTGTGGTTGTTGGAGCAGCTGTTGTGGTTGTTGGAGCAGCTGTTGTGGTAGTTGGAGCAGCTGTTGTGGTTGTTGGACTAGCTGTTATGGTAGTTGGAGCAGCTGTTGTGGTTGTTGGAGCAGCTGTTGTGGTAGTTGGAGCAGCTTTTGTGGTAGTTGGAGCAGCTGTAGTTGTTGTTGGAGCACCTGTTGTGGTAGTTGGAGCAGCTGTTGTGGTTGTTGGAGCAGCTGTTGTGGTTGTTGGAGCAGCTGTTGTTGTTGTTGGAGCAGCTGTTGTGGTTGTTGGTGCAGCTCTTGTGGTTGTTGGAGCAGCTGTTATGGTTGTTGGAGCAGCTGTTGTGGTTGTTGGAATAGCTGTTGTGGTTGTTGGAGCAACAATTGTGGTCATTGGAGCAGCTGTTGTGGTTGTTGGAGCAGCTGTTGTGGTAGTTGGAGCAGCTGTTGTGGTTGTTGGAGAAGCTGTTGTGGTTGTTGGAGCAGCTGTTGTTGTTGTTGGAGCAGCTGTTGTGGTAGTTGGAGCAGCTGTTGTTGTTGTTGGAGCAGCTGTTGTGGTAGTTGGAGCAGCTGTTGTGGTTGTTGGAGCAGCTGTTGTGGTAGTTGGAGCAGCTGTTGTGGTTGTTGGAGCAGCTGTAGTTGTTGTTGGAGCAGCTGTTGTGGTAGTTGGAGCAGCTGTTGTGGTTGTTGGAGCAGCTGTTGTGGTTGTTGGAGCAGCTGTTGTTGTTGTTGGAGCAACAGTTGTGGTTGTTGGAGCAGCTGTTGTTGTAGTTGGAGCAGCTGTTGTTGTTGTTGGAGCAGCTGTTGTGGTTGTTGGAGCAGCTGTTGTGGTTGTTGGAGCAGCTGTTGTGGTTGTTGGAGCAGCTGTTGTGGTAGTTGGAGCAGCTGTTGTGGTAGTTGGAGCAGCTGTTGTGGTTGTTGGAGCAGCTGTTGTGGTTGTTGGACTAGCTGTTGTGGTAGTTGGAGCAGCTGTTGTGGTTGTTGGACTAGCTGTTATGGTAGTTGGAGCAGCTGTTGTGGTTGTTGGAGCAGCTGTTGTGGTAGTTGGAGCAGCTGTTGTGGTAGTTGGAGCAGCTGTAGTTGTTGTTGGAGCAGCTGTTGTGGTAGTTGGAGTAGCTGTTGTGGTTGTTGGAGCAGCTGTTGTGGTTGTTGGAGCAGCTGTTGTTGTTGTTGGAGCAGCTGTTGTGGTAGTTGGAGCAGCTGTTGTGGTTGTTGGAGCAACAGTTGTGGTAGTTGGAGCAGCTGTTGTTGTAGTTGGAGCAGCTGTTGTGGTTGTTGGAGCAGCTGTTGTGGTTGTTGGAGCAGCTGTTGTGGTAGTTAGAGTAGCTGTTGTTGTTGTTGGAGCAGCTGTTGTGGTAGTTAGAGCAGCTGTTGTGGTTGTTGGAGCAGCTGTTGTGGTTGTTGGAGCAGCTGTTGTTGTAGTTGGAGTAGCTGTTGTGGTTGTTGGAGCAGCTGTTGTGGTAGTTGGAGCAGCTGTTGTTGTTGTTGGAGCAGCTGTTGTGGTTGTTGGAGCAGCTGTTGTGGTTGTTGGAGCAGCTGTTGTGGTTGTTGGAGCAACAGTTGTGGTAGTTGGAGCAGCTGTTGTGGTTGTTGGAGCAACAGTTGTGGTAGTTGGAGCAGCTGTTGTTGTAGTTGGAGCAGCTGTTGTTGTTGTTGGAGCAGCTGTTGTGGTAGTTGGAGCAGCTGTTGTGGTTGTTGGAGCAGCTGTTGTGGTAGTTGGAGCAGCTGTTGTGGTTGTTGGAGCAGCTGTTGTGGTAGTTGGAGCAACTGTTGTGGTAGTTGGAGCAGCTGTTGTTGTTGTTGGAGCAGCTGTTGTGGTAGTTGGAGCAGCTGTTGTGGTTGTTGGAGCAGCTGTTGTGGTAGTTGGAGCAGCTGTTGTGGTTGTTGGAGCAGCTGTAGTTGTTGTTGGAGCAGCTGTTGTGGTAGTTGGAGCAGCTGTTGTGGTTGTTGGAGCAGCTGTTGTGGTTGTTGGAGCAGCTGTTGTTGTTGTTGGAGCAACAGTTGTGGTTGTTGGAGCAGCTGTTGTTGTAGTTGGAGCAGCTGTTGTTGTTGTTGGAGCAGCTGTTGTGGTTGTTGGAGCAGCTGTTGTGGTTGTTGGAGCAGCTGTTGTGGTAGTTGGAGCAGCTGTTGTTGTTGGAGCAGCTGTTGTGGTTGTTGGACTAGCTGTTGTGGTAGTTGGAGCAGCTGTTGTGGTTGTTGGAGCAGCTGTTGTGGTTGTTGGAGCAGCTGTTGTGGTAGTTGGAGCAGCTGTTGTGGTAGTTGGAGCAGCTGTTGTGGTTGTTGGAGCAGCTGTTGTGGTTGTTGGACTAGCTGTTGTGGTAGTTGGAGCAGCTGTTGTGGTTGTTGGACTAGCTGTTATGGTAGTTGGAGCAGCTGTTGTGGTTGTTGGAGCAGCTGTTGTGGTAGTTGGAGCAGCTGTTGTGGTAGTTGGAGCAGCTGTAGTTGTTGTTGGAGCAGCTGTTGTGGTAGTTGGAGTAGCTGTTGTGGTTGTTGGAGCAGCTGTTGTGGTTGTTGGAGCAGCTGTTGTTGTTGTTGGAGCAGCTGTTGTGGTAGTTGGAGCAGCTGTTGTGGTTGTTGGAGCAACAGTTGTGGTAGTTGGAGCAGCTGTTGTTGTAGTTGGAGCAGCTGTTGTGGTTGTTGGAGCAGCTGTTGTGGTTGTTGGAGCAGCTGTTGTGGTAGTTAGAGCAGCTGTTGTTGTTGTTGGAGCAGCTGTTGTGGTAGTTAGAGCAGCTGTTGTGGTTGTTGGAGCAGCTGTTGTGGTTGTTGGAGCAGCTGTTGTTGTAGTTGGAGTAGCTGTTGTGGTTGTTGGAGCAGCTGTTGTGGTAGTTGGAGCAGCTGTTGTTGTTGTTGGAGCAGCTGTTGTGGTTGTTGGAGCAGCTGTTGTGGTTGTTGGAGCAGCTGTTGTGGTTGTTGGAGCAACAGTTGTGGTAGTTGGAGCAGCTGTTGTGGTTGTTGGAGCAACAGTTGTGGTAGTTGGAGCAGCTGTTGTTGTAGTTGGAGCAGCTGTTGTTGTTGTTGGAGCAGCTGTTGTGGTAGTTGGAGCAGCTGTTGTGGTTGTTGGAGCAGCTGTTGTGGTAGTTGGAGCAGCTGTTGTGGTTGTTGGAGCAGCTGTTGTGGTAGTTGGAGCAACTGTTGTGGTTGTTGGAGCAGCTGTAGTTGTTGTTGGAGCAGCTGTTGTGGTAGTTGGAGCAGCTGTTGTGGTTGTTGGAGCAGCTGTTGTGGTTGTTGGAGCAGCTGTTGTTGTTGTTGGAGCAACAGTCGTGGTTGTTGGAGCAGCTGTTGTTGTAGTTGGAGCAGCTGTTGTTGTTGTTGGAGCAGCTGTTGTGGTAGTTGGAGCAGCTGTTGTGGTTGTTGGAGCAGCTGTTGTGGTTGTTGGAGCAGCTGTTGTGGTAGTTGGAGCAGCTGTAGTTGTTGTTGGAGCAGCTGTTGTGGTTGTTGGAGCAGCTGTTGTGGTTGTTGGAGCAGCTGTTGTGGTAGTTGGAGCAGCTGTTGTTGTTGTTGGAGCAGCTGTTGTGGTTGTTGGACTAGCTGTTGTGGTAGTTGGAGCAGCTGTTGTGGTTGTTGGAGCAGCTGTTGTGGTTGTTGGAGCAGCTGTTGTGGTAGTTGGAGCAGCTGTTGTGGTTGTTGGAGCAGCTGTTGTGGTTGTTGGACTAGCTGTTGTGGTAGTTGGAGCAGCTGTTGTGGTTGTTGGACTAGCTGTTATGGTAGTTGGAGCAGCTGTTGTGGTTGTTGGAGCAGCTGTTGTGGTAGTTGGAGCAGCTGTTGTGGTAGTTGGAGCAGCTGTAGTTGTTGTTGGAGCAGCTGTTGTGGTAGTTGGAGTAGCTGTTGTGGTTGTTGGAGCAGCTGTTGTGGTTGTTGGAGCAGCTGTTGTTGTTGTTGGAGCAGCTGTTGTGGTAGTTGGAGCAGCTGTTGTGGTTGTTGGAGCAGCTGTTGTGGTAGTTGGAGCAGCTGTTGTGGTTGTTGGAGCAGCTGTAGTTGTTGTTGGAGCAGCTGTTGTGGTAGTTGGAGCAGTTGTTGTGGTTGTTGGCGCAGCTGTTGTGGTTGTTGGAGCAGCTGTTGTTGTTGTTGGAGCAATAGTCGTGGTTGTTGGAGCAGCTGTTGTTGTAGTTGGAGCAGCTGTTGTTGTTGTTGGAGCAGCTGTTGTGGTAGTTGGAGCAGCTGTTGTGGTTGTTGGAGCAGCTGTTGTGGTTGTTGGAGCAGCTGTTGTGGTAGTTGGAGCAGCTGTTGTGGTTGTTGGAGCAGCTGTTGTGGTTGTTGGAGCAGCTGTTGTGGTAGTTGGAGCAGCTGTTGTTGTTGTTGGAGCAGCTGTTGTGGTTGTTGGACTAGCTGTTGTGGTAGTTGGAGCAGCTGTTGTGGTTGTTGGAGCAGCTGTTGTGGTTGTTGGAGCAGCTGTTGTGGTAGTTGGAGCAGCTGTTGTGGTTGTTGGAGCAGCTGTTGTGGTTGTTGGACTAGCTGTTGTGGTAGTTGGAGCAGCTGTTGTGGTTGTTGGACGAGCTGTTATGGTAGTTGGAGCAGCTGTTGTGGTTGTTGGAGCAGCTGTTGTGGTAGTTGGAGCAGCTGTTGTGGTAGTTGGAGCAGCTGTAGTTGTTGTTGGAGCAGCTGTTGTGGTAGTTGGAGTAGCTGTTGTGGTTGTTGGAGCAGCTGTTGTGGTTGTTGGAGCAGCTGTTGTTGTTGTTGGAGCAGCTGTTGTTGTTGTTGGAGCAGCTGTTGTGGTAGTTGGAGCAGCTGTTGTGGTTGTTGGAGCAGCTGTTGTGGTAGTTGGAGCAGCTGTTGTGGTAGTTGGAGCAGCTGTTGTGGTAGTTGGAGCAGCTGTTGTGGTAGTTGGAGCAGCTGTTGTTGTAGTTGGAGCAGCTGTTGTTGTTGTTGGAGCAGCTGTTGTGGTAGTTGGAGCAGCTGTTGTGGTAGTTGGAGCAGCTGTTGTGGTTGTTGGAGCAACAGTTGTGGTTGTTGGAGCAGCTGTTGTTGTAGTTGGAGCAGCTGTTGTTGTTGTTGGAGCAGCTATTGTGGTTGTTGGAGCCCCTGTTGTGGTTCTTGGAGCAGCTGTTGTTGTTGTTGGAGCAGCTGTTGTGGTAGTTGGAGCAGCTGTTGTGGTTGTTGGAGCAGGTGTTGTGGTAGTTGGAGCAGCTTTTGTGGTTGTTGGAGCAGCTGTTGTGGTTGTTGGAGCAGCTGTTGTTGTTGTTGGAGCAGCTGTTGTTGTTGTTGGAGCAGCTGTTGTGGTAGTTGGAGCAGCTGTTGTGGTTGTTGGAGCAGCTGTTGTGGTAGTTGGAGCAGCTGTTGTTGTTGTTGGAGCAGCTGTTGTGGTAGTTAGAGCAGCTGTTGTGGTTGTTGGAGCAGCTGTTGTGGTAGTTGGAGCAGCTGTTGTTGTAGTTGGAGTAGCTGTTGTTGTTGTTGGAGCAGCTGTTGTGGTTTTTGGTGCAGCTGTTGTGGTTGTTGGAGCAGCTGTTGTGGTTGTTGGAGCAACAGTTGTGGTAGTTGGAGCAGCTGTTGTGGTTGTTGGAGCAACAGTTGTGGTAGTTGGAGCAGCTGTTGTTGTTGTTGGAGCAGCTGTTGTGGTTGTTGGTGCAGCTGTTGTGGTTGTTGGAGCAGCTGTTGTGGTTGTTGGAGCAACAGTTGTGGTAGTTGGAGCAGCTGTTGTGGTTGTTGGAGCAACAGTTGTGGTAGTTGGAGCAGCTGTTGTTGTAGTTGGAGCAGCTGTTGTTGTTGTTGGAGCAGCTGTTGTGGTTGTTGGAGCAGCTGTTGTGGTTGTTGGAGCAGCTGTTGTGGTTGTTGGAGCAGCTGTTGTGGTAGTTGGAGCAGCTGTTGTGGTTGTTGGAGCAGCTGTAGTTGTTGTTGGAGCAGCTGTTGTGGTAGTTGGAGCAGCTGTTGTGGTTGTTGGAGCAGCTGTTGTGGTTGTTGGAGCAGCTGTTGTTGTTGTTGGAGCAACAGTCGTGGTTGTTGGAGCAGCTGTTGTTGTAGTTGGAGCAGCTGTTGTTGTTGTTGGAGCAGCTGTTGTGGTAGTTGGAGCAGCTGTTGTGGTTGTTGGAGCAGCTGTTGTGGTTGTTGGAGCAGCTGTTGTGGTAGTTGGAGCAGCTGTTGTGGTTGTTGGAGCAGCTGTTGTGGTTGTTGGAGCAGCTGTTGTGGTAGTTGGAGCAGCTGTTGTGGTTGTTGGAGCAGCTGTTGTGGTAGTTGGAGCAGCTGTTGTTGTTGTTGGAGCAGCTGTTGTGGTTGTTGGACTAGCTGTTGTGGTAGTTGGAGCAGCTGTTGTGGTTGTTGGAGCAGCTGTTGTGGTTGTTGGAGCAGCTGTTGTGGTAGTTGGAGCAGCTGTTGTGGTTGTTGGAGCAGCTGTTGTGGTTGTTGGACTAGATGTTGTGGTAGTTGGAGCAGCTGTTGTGGTAGTTGGAGCAGCTGTTGTTGTAGTTGGAGCAGCTGTTGTTGTTGTTGGAGCAGCTGTTGTGGTAGTTGGAGCAGCTGTTGTGGTTGTTGGATCAGCTGTTGTGGTTGTTGGAGCAGCTGTTGGAGCAGCTGTTGTGGTAGTTGGAGCAGCTGTTGTGGTAGTTGGAGCAGCTGTTGTGGTTGTTGGAGCAGCTGTTGTTGTTGTTGGAGCAGCTGTTGTTGTTGTTGGAGCAGCTGTTGTGGTAGTTGGAGTAGCTGTTGTGGTTGTTGGAGCAGCTGTAGTTGTTGTTGGAGCAGCTGTTGTGGTAGTTGGAGCAGCTGTAGTTGTTGTTGGAGCAGCTGTTGTGGTAGTTGGAGCAGCTGTTGTGGTTGTTGGAGCAGCTGTTGTTGTTGTAGTTGGAGCAGCTGTTGTTGTTGTTGGAGCAGCTGTTGTGGTAGTTGGAGCAGCTGTTGTGGTAGTTGGAGCAGCTGTTGTGGTTGTTGGAGCAGCTGTTGTGGTAGTTGGAGCAGCTGTTGTTGTAGTTGGAGTAGCTGTTGTTGTTGTTGGAGCAGCTGTTGTGGTCGTTGGAGCAGCTGTTGTTGTTGTTGGAGCAGCTGTTGTGGTTGTTGGTGCAGCTGTTGTGGTTGTTGGAGCAGCTGTTGTGGTAGTTGGAGCAGCTGTTGTGGTTGTTGGAGCAGCTGTAGTTGTTGTTGGAGCAGCTGTTGTGGTAGTTGGAGCAGCTGTTGTGGTTGTTGGAGCAGCTGTTGTGGTTGTTGGAGCAGCTGTTGTTGTTGTTGGAGCAACAGTCGTGGTTGTTGGAGCAGCTGTTGTTGTTGTAGTTGGAGCAGCTGTTGTTGTTGTTGGAGCAGCTGTTGTGGTAGTTGGAGCAGCTGTTGTGGTTGTTGGAGCAGCTGTTGTGGTAGTTGGAGTAGCTGTTGTTGTAGTTGGAGCAGCTGTTGTTGTTGTTGGAGCAGCTGTTGTGGTTGTTGGAGCAGCTGTTGTGGTAGTTGGAGCAGCTGTTGTGGTTGTTGGAGCAGCTGTTGTGGTTGTTGGAGCAGCTGTTGTTGTTGTTGGAGCAGCTGTTGTGGTAGTTGGAGCAGCTGTTGTGGTTGTTGGAGCAGCTGTTGTGGTTGTTGGAGCAGCTGTTGTTGTTGTTGGAGCAACAGTTGTGGTTGTTGGAGCAGCTGTTGTTGTAGTTGGAGCAGCTGTTGTTGTTGTTGGAGCAGCTGTTGTGGTAGTTGGAGCAGCTGTTGTGGTTGTTGGAGCAGCTGTTGTGGTAGTTGGAGCAGCTGTTGTGGTTGTTGGAGCAGCTGTTGTGGTTGTTGGAGCAGCTGTTGTGGTAGTTGGAGCAGCTGTTGTGGTTGTTGGAGCAGCTGTTGTGGTAGTTGGAGCAGCTGTTGTTGTTGTTGCAGCAGCTGTTGTGGTTGTTGGAGCAGCTGTTGTTGTAGTTGGAGCAGCTGTTGTGGTTGTTGGAGCAGCTGTTGTGGTTGTTGGAGCAGCTGTTGTGGTAGTTGGAGCAGCTGTTGTGGTTGTTGGAACAGCTGTTGTGGTTGTTGGACTAGCTGTTGTGGTTGTTGGAGCAGCTGTTGTTGTAGTTGGAGCAGCTGTTGTTGTTGTTGGAGCAGCTGTTGTGGTTGTTGGACTAGCTGTTGTGGTAGTTGGAGCAGCTGTTGTGGTTGTTGGAGCAGCTGTTGTGGTTGTTGGAGCAGCTGTTGTGGTAGTTGGAGCAGCTGTTGTGGTTGTTGGAGCAGCTGTTGTGGTGGTTGTTGGACTAGCTGTTGTGGTTGTTGGAGCAGCTGTTGTGGTAGTTGGAGCAGCTGTTGTGGTTGTTGGAGCAGCTGTTGTGGTTGTTGGACTAGCTGTTGTGGTAGTTGGAGCAGCTGTTGTGGTTGTTGGACTAGCTGTTGTGGTAGTTGGAGCAGCTGTTGTGGTAGTTGGAGCAGCTGTTGTTGTTGTTGGAGCAGCTGTTGTGGTAGTTGGAGCAGCTGTAGTTGTTGTTGGAGCAGCTGTTGTGGTAGTTGGAGCAGCTGTTGTGGTTGTTGGAGCAGCTGTTGTGGTTGTTGGAGCAGCTGTTGTTGTTGTTGGAGCAGCTGTTGTGGTAGTTGGAGCAGCTGTTGTGGTTGTTGGAGCAGCTGTTGTGGTAGTTGGAGCAGCTGTTGTGGTTGTTGGAGCAGCTGTTGTGGTTGTTGGAGCAGCTGTTGTTGTTGTTGGAGCAGCTGTTGTGGTAGTTGGAGCAGCTGTTGTGGTTGTTGGAGCAGCTGTTGTGGTTGTTGGACTAGCTGTTGTGGTAGTTGGAGCAGCTGTTGTGGTTGTTGGACTAGCTGTTATGGTAGTTGGACTAGCTGTTGTGGTAGTTGGAGCAGCTGTTGTGGTTGTTGGACTAGCTGTTATGGTAGTTGGAGCAGCTGTTGTGGTAGTTGGAGCAGCTGTTGTGGTTGTTGGAGCCCCTGTTGTGGTAGTTGGAGCAGCTGTTGTGGTAGTTGGAGCAGATGTTGTGGTTGTTGGAGCAGCTGTTGTGGTTGTTGGACTAGCTGTTGTGGTTGTTGGACTAGCTGTTGTGGTAGTTGGAGCAGCTGTTGTGGTTGTTGGACTAGCTGTTATGGTAGTTGGACTAGCTGTTGTGGTAGTTGGAGCAGCTGTTGTGGTTGTTGGACTAGCTGTTATGGTAGTTGGAGCAGCTGTTGTGGTAGTTGGAGCAGCTGTTGTGGTTGTTGGAGCCCCTGTTGTGGTAGTTGGAGCAGCTGTTGTGGTAGTTGGAGCAGATGTTGTGGTTGTTGGAGCAGCTGTTGTGGTTGTTGGAGCAGCTGTTGTGGTAGTTGGAGCAGCTGTTGTGGTTGTTGGAGCAGCTGTTGTGGTTGTTGGAGCAGCTGTTGTGGTAGTTGGAGCAGCTGTTGTGGTTGTTGGAGCAACAGTTGTGGTAGTTGGAGCAGCTGTTGTTGTAGTTGGAGCAGCTGTTGTGGTTGTTGGAGCAGCTGTAGTTGTTGTTGGAGCAGCTGTTGTGGTTGTTGGAGCAGCTGTTGTTGTAGTTGGAGCAGCTGTTGTTGTTGTTGGAGCAGCTGTTGTGGTTGTTGGAGCAGCTGTTGTGGTAGTTGGAGCAGCTGTAGTTGTTGTTGGAGCAGCTGTTGTGGTAGTTGGAGCAGCTGTTGTGGTTGTTGGAGCAGCTGTTGTGGTTGTTGGAGCAGCTGTTGTTGTTGTTGGAGCAGCTGTTGTGGTAGTTGGAGCAGCTGTTGTGGTTGTTGGAGCAGCTGTTGTGGTAGTTGGAGCAGCTGTTGTGGTTGTTGGAGCAGCTGTTGTGGTTGTTGGAGCAGCTGTTGTTGTTGTTGGAGCAACAGTTGTGGTTGTTGGAGCAGCTGTTGTTGTAGTTGGAGCAGCTGTTGTTGTAGTTGGAGCAGCTGTTGTGGTAGTTGGAGCAGCTGTTGTGGTAGTTGGAGCAGCTGTTGTGGTTGTTGGAGCAGCTGTTGTGGTAGTTGGAGCAGCTGTTGTGGTTGTTGGAGCAGCTGTTGTGGTTGTTGGAGCAGCTGTTGTGGTTGTTGGAGCAGCTGTTGTTGTTGTTGGAGCAGCTGTTGTGGTTGTTGGAGCAGCTGTTGTGGTTGTTGGAGCAGCTGTTGTGGTAGTTGGAGCAGCTGTTGTGGTTGTTGGAGCAGCTGTTGTGGTTGTTGGACTAGCTGTTGTGGTTGTTGGAGCAGCTGTTGTGGTAGTTGGAGCAGCTGTTGTGGTTGTTGGAGCAGCTGTTGTGGTTGTTGGACTAGCTGTTGTGGTAGTTGGAGCAGCTGTTGTGGTTGTTGGACTAGCTGTTATGGTAGTTGGAGCAGCTGTTGTGGTTGTTGGAGCAGCTGTTGTGGTAGTTGGAGCAGCTGTTGTTGTTGTTGGAGCAGCTGTTGTGGTAGTTGGAGCAGCTGTTGTGGTTGTTGGAGCAGCTGTTGTGGTTGTTGGAGCAGCTGTTGTTGTTGTTGGAGCAGCTGTTGTGGTAGTTGGAGCAGCTGTTGTGGTTGTTGGAGCAGCTGTTGTGGTAGTTGGAGCAGCTGTTGTGGTTGTTGGAGCAGCTGTTGTGGTTGTTGGAGCAGCTGTTGTTGTTGTTGGAGCAGCTGTTGTGGTAGTTGGAGCAGCTGTTGTGGTTGTTGGAGCAGCTGTTGTTGTTGTTGGAGCAGCTGTTGTGGTAGTTGGAGCAGCTGTTGTGGTTGTTGGAGCAGCTGTTGTGGTAGTTGGAGCAGCTGTTGTGGTAGTTGGAGCAGCTGTTGTGGTAGTTGGAGCAGCTGTTGTGGTAGTTGGAGCAGCTGTTGTTGTTGTTGGAGCAGCTGTTGTGGTTGTTTTAGCAGCTGTTGTGGTAGTTGGAGCAGCTGTTGTGGTTGTTGGAGCAGCTGTTGTGGTAGTTGGAGCAGCTGTTGTTGTTGTTGGAGCAGCTGTTGTGGTAGTTGGAGCAGCTGTTGTTGTTGTTGGAGCAGCTGTTGTGGTTGTTGGACTAGCTGTTGTGGTAGTTGGAGCAGCTGTTGTGGTAGTTGGAGCAGCTGTTGTGGTAGTTGGAGCAGCTGTTGTGGTTGTTGGAGCAGCTGTTGTGGTAGTTGGAGCAGCTGTTGTGGTTGTTGGAGCAGCTGTTGTGGTAGTTGGAGCAGCTGTTGTGGTTGTTGGAGCAGCTGTAGTTGTTGTTGGAGCAGCTGTTGTGGTAGTTGGAGCAGCTGTTGTGGTTGTTGGAGCAGCTGTTGTGGTTGTTTGAGCAGCTGTTGTTGTTGTTGGAGCAACAGTTGTGGTTGTTGGAGCAGCTGTTGTTGTAGTTGGAGCAGCTGTTGTTGTTGTTGGAGCAGCTGTTGTGGTAGTTGGAGCAGCTGTTGTGGTTGTTGGAGCAGCTGTTGTGGTAGTTGGAGCAGCTGTTGTGGTTGTTGGAGCAGCTGTTGTGGTTGTTGGAGCAGCTGTTGTGGTAGTTGGAGCAGCTGTTGTGGTTGTTGGAGCAGCTGTTGTGGTAGTTGGAGCAGCTGTTGTGGTTGTTGGAGCAGCTGTTGTGGTTGTTGGAGCAGCTGTTGTGGTTGTTGGACTAGCTGTTGTGGTAGTTGGAGCAGCTGTTGTGGTTGTTGGACTAGCTGTTGTGGTAGTTGGAGCAGCTGTTGTGGTGGTTGTTGGAGCAGCTGTTGTGGTTGTTGGACTAGCTGTTGTGGTTGTTGGAGCAGCTGTTGTGGTAGTTGGAGCAACAGTTGTGGTTGTTGGAGCAGCTGTTGTTGTAGTTGGAGCAGCTGTTGTTGTAGTTGGAGCAGCTGTTGTTGTTGTTGGAGCAGCTGTTGTGGTTGTTGGAGCAGCTGTTGTGGTAGTTGGAGCAGCTGTTGTGGTTGTTGGAGCAGCTGTTGTGGTTGTTGGAGCAACAGTTGTAGTCGTTGGAGCAGCTGTTGTGGTTGTTGGAGCAACAGTTGTGGTAGTTGGAGCAGCTGTTGTTGTAGTTGGAGCAGCTGTTGTGGTTGTTGGAGCAGCTGTAGTTGTTGTTGGAGCAGCTGTTGTGGTTGTTGGAGCAGCCGTTGTTGTAGTTGAAGCAGCTGTTGTTGTTGTTGGAGCAGCTGTTGTGGTTGTTGGAGCCCCTGTTGTGGTAGTTGGAGCAGCTGTTGTGGTAGTTGGAGCAGATGTTGTGGTTGTTGGAGCAGCTGTTGTGGTAGTTGGAGCAGCTGTTGTGGTTGTTGGAGCAGCTGTTGTGGTTGTTGGAGCAGCTGTTGTGGTAGTTGGAGCAGCTGTTGTGGTTGTTGGAGCAACAGTTGTAGTCGTTGGAGCAGCTGTTGTGGTTGTTGGAGCAACAGTTGTGGTAGTTGGAGCAGCTGTTGTTGTAGTTGGAGCAGCTGTTGTGGTTGTTGGAGCAGCTGTAGTTGTTGTTGGAGCAGCTGTTGTGGTTGTTGGAGCAGCTGTTGTTGTAGTTGGAGCAGCTGTTGTTGTTGTTGGAGCAGCTGTTGTGGTTGTTGGAGCCCCTGTTGTGGTAGTTGGAGCAGCTGTTGTGGTAGTTGGAGCAGATGTTGTGGTTGTTGGAGCAGCTGTTGTGGTAGTTGGAGCAGCTGTTGTGGTTGTTGGAGCAGCTGTTGTGGTTGTTGGAGCAGCTGTTGTGGTAGTTGGAGCAGCTGTTGTGGTTGTTGGAGCAACAGTTGTGGTAGTTGGAGCAGCTGTTGTTGTAGTTGGAGCAGCTGTAGTTGTTGTTGGAGCAGCTGTTGTGGTAGTTGGAGCAGCTGTTGTTGTAGTTGGAGCAGCTGTTGTTGTTGTTGGAGCAGCTGTTGTGGTTGTTGGAGCCCCTGTTGTGGTAGTTGGAGCAGCTGTTGTGGTAGTTGGAGCAGCTGTTGTGGTTGTTGGAGCAACAGTTATAGTCGTTGGAGCAGCTGTTGTGGTTGTTGGAGCCCCTGTTGTGGTAGTTGGAGCAGCTGTTGTTGTAGTTGGAGCAGCTGTTGTGGTTGTTGGAGCAGCTGTAGTTGTTGTTGGAGCAGCTGTTGTGGTTGTTGGAGCAGCTGTTGTTGTAGTTGGAGCAGCTGTTGTTGTTGTTGGAGCAGCTGTTGTGGTTGTTGGAGCCCCTGTTGTGGTAGTTGGAGCAGCTGTTGTGGTAGTTGGAGCAGATGTTGTGGTTGTTGGAGCAGCTGTTGTGGTAGTTGGAGCAGCTGTTGTGGTTGTTGGAGCAGCTGTTGTGGTTGTTGGAGCAGCTGCTGTGGTAGTTGGAGCAGCTGTTGTGGTTGTTGGAGCAACAGTTGTGGTAGTTGGAGCAGCTGTTGTTGTAGTTGGAGCAGCTGTTGTTGTTGTTGGAGCAGCTGTTGTGGTAGTTGGAGCAGCTGTTGTGGTAGTTGGAGCAGCTGTTGTGGTAGTTGGAGCAGCTGTTGTGGTAGTTGGAGCAGCTGTTGTTGTTGTTGGAGCAGCTGTTGTTGTTGTTGGAGCAGCTGTTGTTGTTGTTGGAGCAGCTGTTGTTGTTGTTGGAGCAGCTGTTGTGGTTGTTGGAGCAACAGTTGTGGTTGTTGGAGCAGCTGTTGTTGTTGTTGGAGCAGCTGTTGTGGTTGTTGGAGCAGCTGTTGTGGTAGTTGGAGCAGCTGTTGTGGTTGTTGGAGCAGCTGTTGTGGTTGTTGGACTAGCTGTTGTGGTAGTTGGAGCAGCTGTTGTGGTTGTTGGAGCAGCTGTTATGGTAGTTGGAGCAGCTGTTGTGGTTGTTGGAGCAGCTGTTGTGGTAGTTGGAGCAGCTGTTGTGGTAGTTGGAGCAGCTGTAGTTGTTGTTGGAGCAGCTGTTGTGGTAGTTGGAGCAGCTGTTGTGGTTGTTGGAGCAGCTGTTGTGGTTGTTGGAGCAACAGTTGTAGTCGTTGGAGCAGCTGTTGTGGTTGTTGGAGCAACAGTTGTGGTAGTTGGAGCAGCTGTTGTTGTAGTTGGAGCAGCTGTTGTGGTTGTTGGAGCAGCTGTAGTTGTTGTTGGAGCAGCTGTTGTGGTTGTTGGAGCAGCTGTTGTTGTAGTTGGAGCAGCTGTTGTTGTTGTTGGAGCAGCTGTTGTGGTTGTTGGAGCCCCTGTTGTGGTAGTTGGAGCAGCTGTTGTGGTAGTTGGAGCAGATGTTGTGGTTGTTGGAGCAGCTGTTGTGGTAGTTGGAGCAGCTGTTGTGGTTGTTGGAGCAGCTGTTGTGGTTGTTGGAGCAGCTGTTGTGGTAGTTGGAGCAGCTGTTGTGGTTGTTGGAGCAACAGTTGTAGTCGTTGGAGCAGCTGTTGTGGTTGTTGGAGCAACAGTTGTGGTAGTTGGAGCAGCTGTTGTTGTAGTTGGAGCAGCTGTTGTGGTTGTTGGAGCAGCTGTAGTTGTTGTTGGAGCAGCTGTTGTGGTTGTTGGAGCAGCTGTTGTTGTAGTTGGAGCAGCTGTTGTGGTTGTTGGAGCAGCTGTTGTGGTTGTTGGAGCCCCTGTTGTGGTAGGTGGAGCAGCTGTTGTGGTAGTTGGAGCAGCTGTTGTGGTTGTTGGAGCAACAGTTGTGGTAGTTGGAGCAGCTGTCTTTGTAGTTGGAGCAGCTGTTGTGGTTGTTGGAGCAGCTGTAGTTGTTGTTGGAGCAGCTGTTGTGGTTGTTGGAGCAGCTGTTGTGGTTGTTGGAGCCCCTGTTGTGGTAGTTGGAGCAGCTGTTGTGGTAGTTGGAGCAGATGTTGTGGTTGTTGGAGCAGCTGTTGTGGTAGTTGGAGCAGCTGTTGTGGTAGTTGGAGCAGCTGTTGTGGTTGTTGGAGCAGCTGTTGTGGTTGTTGGAGCAGCTGTTGTGGTAGTTGGAGCAGCTGTTGTGGTTGTTGGAGCAACAGTTGTGGTAGTTGGAGCAGCTGTTGTTGTAGTTGGAGCAGCTGTTGTTGTTGTTGGAGCAGCTGTTGTGGTAGTTGGAGCAGCTGTTGTGGTAGTTGGAGCAGCTGTTGTGGTAGTTGGAGCAGCTGTTGTTGTTGTTGGAGCAGCTGTTGTTGTTGTTGGAGCAGCTGTTGTTGTTGTTGGAGCAACTGTTGTGGTTGTTGGAGCAGCTGTTGTGGTTGTTGGAGCAGCTGTTGTGGTTGTTGGAGCAGCTGTTGTGGTAGTTGGAGCAGCTGTTGTGGTTGTTGGAGCAGCTGTAGTTGTTGTTGGAGCAGCTGTTGTGGTTGTTGGAGCAGCTCTTGTTGTTGTTGGAGCAACAGTTGTGGTTGTTGGAGCAGCTGTTGTGGTTGTTGGAGCAGCTGTTGTGGTAGTTGGAGCAGCTGTTGTTGTTGTTGGAGCAACAGTTGTGGTTGTTGGAGCAGCTGTTGTGGTTGTTGGAGCAGCTGTTGTGGTTGTTGGACTAGCTGTTGTGGTAGTTGGAGCAGCTGTTGTGGTTGTTGGAGCAGCTGTTGTGGTTGTTGGAGCAGCTGTTGTTGTAGTTGGAGTAGCTGTTGTTGTTGTTGGAGCAGCTGTTGTGGTAGTTGGAGCAGCTGTTGTTGTTGTTGGAGCAGCTGTTGTGGTTGTTGGTGCAGCTGTTGTGGTTGTTGGAGCAGCTGTTGTGGTTGTTGGAGCAACAGTTGTGGTAGTTGGAGCAGCTGTTGTGGTTGTTGGAGCAACTGTTGTGGTAGTTGGAGCAGCTGTTGTTGTAGTTGGAGCAGCTGTTGTTGTTGTTGGAGCAGCTGTTGTGGTTGTTGGAGCAGCTGTTGTGGTAGTTGGAGCAGCTGTTGTGGTTGTTGGAGCAGCTGTTGTGGTAGTTGGAGCAGCTGTTGTGGTAGTAGGAGCAGCTGTTGTGGTAGTTGGAGCAACAGTTGTGGTAGTTGGAGCAGCTGTTGTTGTTGTTGGAGCAGCTGTTGTTGTTGTTGGAGCAGCTGTTGTTGTTGTTGGAGCAACTGTTGTGGTAGTTGGAGCAGCTGTTGTGGTTGTTGGAGCAGCTGTTGTGGTAGTTGGAGCAGCTGTTGTGATTGTTGGAGCAGCTGTTGTGGTAGTTGGAGCAGCTGTTGTGGTTGTTGGAGCAGCTGTAGTTGTTGTTGGAGCAGCTGTTGTGGTTGTTGGAGCAGCTGTTGTTGTTGTTGGAGCAACAGTTGTGGTTGTTGGAGCAGCTGTTGTGGTTGTTGGAGCAGCTGTTGTGGTAGTTGGAGCAGCTGTTGTGGTTGTTGGAGCAGCTGTTGTGGTTGTTGGACTAGCTGTTGTGGTAGTTGGAGCAGCTGTTGTGGTTGTTGGAGCAGCTGTTGTGGTTGTTGGAGCAGCTGTTGTTGTTGTTGGAGCAGCTGTTGTGGTAGTTGGAGCAGCTGTTGTGGTTGTTGGAGCAGCTGTTGTTGTTGTTGGAGCAGCTGTTGTGGTAGTTGGAGCAGCTGTTGTGGTAGTTGGAGCAGCTGTTGTTGTTGTTGGAGCAGCTGTTGTTGTTGTTGGAGCAGCTGTTGTTGTTGTTGGAGCAGCTGTAGTTGTTGTTGGAGCAGCTGTTGTGGTTGTTGGAGCAACAGTTGTGGTTGTTGGAGCAGCTGTTGTTGTTGTTGGAGCAGCTGTTGTGGTTGTTGGAGCAGCTGTTGTGGTAGTTGGAGCAGCTGTTGTGGTTGTTGGAGCAGCTGTTGTGGTTGTTGGACTAGCTGTTGTGGTAGTTGGAGCAGCTGTTGTGGTTGTTGGAGCAGCTGTTATGGTAGTTGGAGCAGCTGTTGTGGTTGTTGGAGCAGCTGTTGTGGTAGTTGGAGCAGCTGTTGTGGTAGTTGGAGCAGCTGTAGTTGTTGTTGGAGCAGCTGTTGTGGTAGTTGGAGCAGCTGTTGTGGTTGTTGGAGCAGCTGTTGTGGTTGTTGGAGCAACAGTTGTAGTCGTTGGAGCAGCTGTTGTGGTTGTTGGAGCAACAGTTGTGGTAGTTGGAGCAGCTGTTGTTGTAGTTGGAGCAGCTGTTGTGGTTGTTGGAGCAGCTGTAGTTGTTGTTGGAGCAGCTGTTGTGGTTGTTGGAGCAGCTGTTGTTGTAGTTGGAGCAGCTGTTGTTGTTGTTGGAGCAGCTGTTGTGGTTGTTGGAGCCCCTGTTGTGGTAGTTGGAGCAGCTGTTGTGGTAGTTGGAGCAGATGTTGTGGTTGTTGGAGCAGCTGTTGTGGTAGTTGGAGCAGCTGTTGTGGTTGTTGGAGCAGCTGTTGTGGTTGTTGGAGCAGCTGTTGTGGTAGTTGGAGCAGCTGTTGTGGTTGTTGGAGAAACAGTTGTAGTCGTTGGAGCAGCTGTTGTGGTTGTTGGAGCAACAGTTGTGGTAGTTGGAGCAGCTGTTGTTGTAGTTGGAGCAGCTGTTGTGGTTGTTGAAACAGCTGTAGTTGTTGTTGGAGCAGCTGTTGTGGTTGTTGGAGCAGCTGTTGTTGTAGTTGGAGCAGCTGTTGTTGTTGTTGGAGCAGCTGTTGTGGTTGTTGGAGCCCCTGTTGTGGTAGTTGGAGCAGCTGTTGTGGTAGTTGGAGCAGCTGTTGTGGTTGTTGGAGCAACAGTTGTGGTAGTTGGAGCAGCTGTAGTTGTTGTTGGAGCAGCTGTTGTGGTTGTTGGAGCAGCTCTTGTTGTTGTTGGAGCAACAGTTGTGGTTGTTGGAGCAGCTGTTGTGGTTGTTGGAGCAGCTGTTGTGGTAGTTGGAGCAGCTGTTGTTGTTGTTGGAGCAACAGTTGTGGTTGTTGGAGCAGCTGTTGTGGTTGTTGGAGCAGCTGTTGTGGTTGTTGGACTAGCTGTTGTGGTAGTTGGAGCAGCTGTTGTGGTTGTTGGAGCAGCTGTTGTGGTTGTTGGAGCAGCTGTTGTTGTAGTTGGAGTAGCTGTTGTTGTTGTTGGAGCAGCTGTTGTGGTAGTTGGAGCAGCTGTTGTTGTTGTTGGAGCAGCTGTTGTGGTTGTTGGTGCAGCTGTTGTGGTTGTTGGAGCAGCTGTTGTGGTTGTTGGAGCAACAGTTGTGGTAGTTGGAGCAGCTGTTGTGGTTGTTGGAGCAACTGTTGTGGTAGTTGGAGCAGCTGTTGTTGTAGTTGGAGCAGCTGTTGTTGTTGTTGGAGCAGCTGTTGTGGTTGTTGGAGCAGCTGTTGTGGTAGTTGGAGCAGCTGTTGTGGTTGTTGGAGCAGCTGTTGTGGTAGTTGGAGCAGCTGTTGTGGTAGTAGGAGCAGCTGTTGTGGTAGTTGGAGCAACAGTAGTGGTAGTTGGAGCAGCTGTTGTTGTTGTTGGAGCAGCTGTTGTTGTTGTTGGAGCAACTGTTGTGGTAGTTGGAGCAGCTGTTGTGGTTGTTGGAGCAGCTGTTGTGGTAGTTGGAGCAGCTGTTGTGATTGTTGGAGCAGCTGTTGTGGTAGTTGGAGCAGCTGTTGTGGTTGTTGGAGCAGCTGTAGTTGTTGTTGGAGCAGCTGTTGTGGTTGTTGGAGCAGCTGTTGTTGTTGTTGGAGCAACAGTTGTGGTTGTTGGAGCAGCTGTTGTGGTTGTTGGAGCAGCTGTTGTGGTAGTTGGAGCAGCTGTTGTTGTTGTTGGAGCAACAGTTGTGGTTGTTGGAGCAGCTGTTGTGGTTGTTGGAGCAACAGTTGTGGTTGTTGGAGCAGCTGTTGTTGTTGTTGGAGCAGCTGTTGTGGTTGTTGGAGCAGCTGTTGTGGTAGTTGGAGCAGCTGTTGTGGTTGTTGGAGCAGCTGTTGTGGTTGTTGGACTAGCTGTTGTGGTAGTTGGAGCAGCTGTTGTGGTTGTTGGACTAGTTGTTATGGTAGTTGGAGCAGCTGTTGTGGTTGTTGGAGCAGCTGTTGTGGTAGTTGGAGCAGCTGTTGTGGTAGTTGGAGCAGCTGTAGTTGTTGTTGGAGCAGCTGTTGTGGTAGTTGGAGCAGCTGTTGTGGTAGTTGGAGCAGCTGTTGTGGTTGTTGGAGCAGCTGTTGTGGTAGTTGGAGCAGCTGTTGTGGTTGTTGGAGCAGCTGTTGTGGTTGTTGGAGCAGCTGTTGTTGTTGTTGGAGCAGCTGTTGTGGTAGTTGGAGCAGCTGTTGTGGTTGTTGGAGCAGCTGTTGTTGTTGTTGGAGCAGCTGTTGTGGTAGTTGGAGCAGCTGTTGTGGTTGTTGGAGCAGCTGTTGTGGTAGTTGGAGCAGCTGTTGTGGTAGTTGGAGCAGCTGTTGTTGTTGTTGGAGCAGCTGTTGTTGTTGTTGGAGCAACTGTTGTGGTAGTTGGAGCAGCTGTTGTGGTTGTTGGAGCAGCTGTTGTGGTAGTTGGAGCAGCTGTTGTGATTGTTGGAGCAGCTGTTGTGGTAGTTGGAGCAGCTGTTGTGGTTGTTGGAGCAGCTGTAGTTGTTGTTGGAGCAGCTGTTGTGGTAGTTGGAGCAGCTGTTGTGGTTGTTGGAGCAGCTGTTGTTGTTGTTGGAGCAGCTGTTGTGGTAGTTGGAGCAGCTGTTGTGGTTGTTGGAGCAGCTGTTGTGGTAGTTGGAGCAGCTGTTGTGGTAGTTGGAGCAGCTGTTGTGGTAGTTGGAGCAGCTGTTGTGGTAGTTGGAGCAGCTGTTGTTGTAGTTGGAGCAGCTGTTGTTGTTGTTGGAGCAGCTGTTGTGGTTGTTGGAGCAGCTGTTGTGGTAGTTGGAGCAGCTGTTGTGGTTGTTGGAGCAACAGTTGTGGTTGTTGGAGCAGCTGTTGTTGTAGTTGGAGCAGCTGTTGTTGTTGTTGGAGCAGCTGTTGTGGTTGTTGGAGCCCCTGTTGTGGTAGTTGGAGCAGCTGTTGTGGTAGTTGGAGCAGATGTTGTGGTTGTTGGAGCAGCTGTTGTGGTAGTTGGAGCAGCTGTTGTGGTAGTTGGAGCAGCTGTTGTGGTTGTTGGAGCAGCTGTTGTGGTTGTTGGAGCAACAGTTGTAGTCGTTGGAGCAGCTGTTGTGGTTGTTGGAGCAACAGTTGTGGTAGTTGGAGCAGCTGTTGTTGTAGTTGGAGCAGCTGTTGTGGTTGTTGGAGCAGCTGTAGTTGTTGTTGGAGCAGCTGTTGTGGTTGTTGGAGCAGCTGTTGTTGTAGTTGGAGCAGCTGTTGTTGTTGTTGGAGCAGCTGTTGTGGTTGTTGGAGCCCCTGTTGTGGTAGTTGGAGCAGCTGTTGTGGTAGTTGGAGCAGATGTTGTGGTTGTTGGAGCAGCTGTTGTGGTAGTTGGAGCAGCTGTTGTGGTAGTTGGAGCAGCTGTTGTGGTAGTTGGAGCAGCTGTTGTGGTTGTTGGAGCAACAGTTGTGGTAGTTGGAGCAGCTGTTGTTGTAGTTGGAGCAGCTGTTGTTGTTGTTGGAGCAGCTGTTGTTGTTGTTGGAGCAGCTGTTGTGGTAGTTGGAGCAGCTGTTGTGGTTGTTGGAGCAACAGTTGTGGTAGTTGGAGCAGCTGTTGTTGTAGTTGGAGCAGCTGTTGTTGTTGTTGGAGCAGCTGTTGTGGTAGTTGGAGCAGCTGTTGTGGTAGTTGGAGCAGCTGTTGTTGTTGTTGGAGCAGCTGTTGTTGTTGTTGGAGCAGCTGTTGTGGTAGTTGGAGCAACTGTTGTGGTTGTTGGAGCAGCTGTTGTGGTAGTTGGAGCAGCTGTTGTGGTTGTTGGAGCAGCTGTTGTGGTAGTTGGAGCAGCTGTTGTGGTTGTTGGACTAGCTGTTATGGTAGTTGGAGCAGCTGTTGTGGTTGTTGGAGCAGCTGTTGTGGTAGTTGGAGCAGCTGTTGTGGTTGTTGGAGCAACTGTTGTGGTAGTTGGAGCAGCTGTTGTGGTTGTTGGAGCAGCTGTTGTGGTAGTTGGAGCAGCTGTTGTGGTTGTTGGAGCAGCTGTTGTGGTAGTTGGAGCAGCTGTTGTGGTTGTTGGAGCAGCTGTAGTTGTTGTTGGAGCAGCTGTTGTGGTTGTTGGAGCAGCTGTTGTTGTTGTTGGAGCAACAGTTGTGGTTGTTGGAGCAGCTGTTGTGGTTGTTGGAGCAGCTGTTGTGGTAGTTGGAGCAGCTGTTGTTGTTGTTGGAGCAACAGTTGTGGTTGTTGGAGCAGCTGTTGTGGTTGTTGGAGTAGCTGTTGTGGTTGTTGGAGCAGCTGTTGTTGTTGTTGGAGCAGCTGTTGTGGTTGTTGGAGCAGCTGTTGTGGTAGTTGGAGCAGCTGTTGTGGTTGTTGGAGCAGCTGTTGTGGTTGTTGGAGCAGCTGTTGTTGTTGTTGGAGCAGCTGTTGTGGTAGTTGGAGCAGCTGTTGTGGTTGTTGGAGCAGCTGTTGTGGTAGTTGGAGCAGCTGTTGTGGTAGTTGGAGCAGCTGTTGTGGTAGTTGGAGCAGCTGTTGTTGTAGTTGGAGCAGCTGTTGTTGTTGTTGGAGCAGCTGTTGTGGTTGTTGGAGCAGCTGTTGTGGTAGTTGGAGCAGCTGTTGTGGTAGTTGGAGCAGCTGTTGTTGTTGTTGGAGCAACAGTTGTGGTTGTTGGAGCAGCTGTTGTGGTTGTTGGAGCAACAGTTGTGGTTGTTGGAGCAGCTGTTGTGGTTGTTGGAGCAGCTGTTGTGGTAGTTGGAGCAGCTGTTGTTGTTGTTGGAGCAACAGTTGTGGTTGTTGGAGCAGCTGTTGTGGTTGTTGGAGCAACAGTTGTGGTTGTTGGAGCAGCTGTTGTGGTTGTTGGAGCAGCTGTTGTGGTAGTTGGAGCAGCTGTTGTGGTTGTTGGAGCAGCTGTTGTGGTTGTTGGAGCAGCTGTTGTTGTTGTTGGAGCAGCTGTTGTGGTAGTTGGAGCAGCTGTTGTGGTTGTTGGAGCAGCTGTTGTTGTTGTTGGAGCAGCTGTTGTGGTAGTTGGAGCAGCTGTTGTGGTTGTTGGAGCAGCTGTTGTGGTAGTTGGAGCAGCTGTTGTGGTAGTTGGAGCAGCTGTTGTGGTAGTTGGAGCAGCTGTTGTGGTAGTTGGAGCAGCTGTTGTTGTAGTTGGAGCAGCTGTTGTTGTTGTTGGAGCAGCTGTTGTGGTTGTTGGAGCAGCTGTTGTGGTAGTTGGAGCAGCTGTTGTGGTTGTTGGAGCAACAGTTGTGGTTGTTGGAGCAGCTGTTGTTGTAGTTGGAGCAGCTGTTGTTGTTGTTGGAACAGCTGTTGTGGTTGTTGGAGCCCCTGTTGTGGTAGTTGGAGCAGCTGTTGTGGTAGTTGGAGCAGATGTTGTGGTTGTTGGAGCAGCTGTTGTGGTAGTTGGAGCAGCTGTTGTGGTAGTTGGAGCAGCTGTTGTGGTTGTTGGAGCAGCTGTTGTGGTTGTTGGAGCAATAGTTGTAGTCGTTGGAGCAGCTGTTGTGGTTGTTGGAGCAACAGTTGTGGTAGTTGGAGCAGCTGTTGTTGTAGTTGGAGCAGCTGTTGTGGTTGTTGGAGCAGCTGTAGTTGTTGTTGGAGCAGCTGTTGTGGTTGTTGGAGCAGCTGTTGTTGTAGTTGGAGCAGCTGTTGTTGTTGTTGGAGCAGCTGTTGTGGTTGTTGGAGCCCCTGTTGTGGTAGTTGGAGCAGCTGTTGTGGTAGTTGGAGCAGATGTTGTGGTTGTTGGAGCAGCTGTTGTGGTTGTTGGAGCAGCTGTTGTGGTTGTTGGAGCAGCTGTTGTGGTTGTTGGACTAGCTGTTATGGTAGCTGGAGCAGCTGTTGTGGTTGTTGGAGCAGCTGTTGTGGTAGTTGGAGCAGCTGTTGTGGTAGTTGGAGCAGCTGTAGTTGTTGTTGGAGCAGCTGTTGTGGTAGTTGGAGCAGCTGTTGTGGTTGTTGGAGCAGCTGTTGTGGTTGTTGGAGCAGCTGTTGTTGTTGTTGGAGCAGCTGTTGTGGTAGTTGGAGCAGCTGTTGTGGTTGTTGGAGCAGCTGTTGTTGTTGTTGTTGGAGCAGCTGTTGTGGTAGTTGGAGCAGCTGTTGTGGTTGTTGGAGCAGCTGTTGTGGTAGTTGGAGCAGCTGTTGTTGTTGTTGGAGCAGCTGTTGTGGTAGTTGGAGCAGCTGTTGTTGTTGTTGGAGCAGCTGTTGTGGTTGTTGGAGCAGCTGTTGTGGTTGTTGGAGCAGCTGTTGTGGTTGTTGGAGCAGCTGTTGTTGTTGTTGGAGCAGCTGTTGTGGTAGTTGGAGCAGCTGTTGTGGTTGTTGGAGCAGCTGTTGTGGTTGTTGGAGCAGCTGTTGTTGTTGTTGGAGCAGCTGTTGTGGTAGTTGGAGCAGCTGTTGTGGTTGTTGGAGCAGCTGTTGTTGTTGTTGGAGCAGCTGTTGTTGTTGTTGGAGCAGCTGTTGTGGTTGTTGGACTAGCTGTTGTGGTAGTTGGAGCAGCTGTTGTGGTTGTTGGACTAGCTGTTATGGTAGTTGGAGCAGCTGTTGTGGTTGTTGGAGCAGCTGTTGTGGTAGTTGGAGCAGCTGTAGTTGTTGTTGGAGCAGCTGTTGTGGTAGTTGGAGCAGCTGTTGTGGTTGTTGGAGCAGCTGTTGTGGTTGTTGGAGCAGCTGTTGTTGTTGTTGGAGCAGCTGTTGTGGTAGTTGGAGCAGCTGTTGTGGTTGTTGGAGCAGCTGTTGTGGTAGTTGGAGCAGCTGTTGTGGTTGTTGGAGCAGCTGTTGTGGTTGTTGGAGCAGCTGTTGTTGTTGTTGGAGCAGCTGTTGTGGTAGTTGGAGCAGCTGTTGTGGTTGTTGGAGCAGCTGTTGTTGTTGTTGGAGCAGCTGTTGTGGTAGTTGGAGCAGCTGTTGTGGTTGTTGGAGCAGCTGTTGTGGTTGTTGGAGCAGCTGTTGTGGTAGTTGGAGCAGCTGTTGTTGTTGGAGCAACAGTTGTGGTTGTTGGAGCAGCTGTTGTGGTTGTTGGAGCAGCTGTTGTGGTTGTTGGACTAGCTGTTGTGGTTGTTGGAGCAGCTGTTGTGGTTGTTGGAGCAGCTGTTGTGGTTGTTGGAGCAGCTGTTGTTGTAGTTGGAGTAGCTGTTGTTGTTGTTGGAGCAGCTGTTGTGGTAGTTGGAGCAGCTGTTGTTGTTGTTGGAGCAGCTGTTGTGGTTGTTGGTGCAGCTGTTGTGGTTGTTGGAGCAGCTGTTGTGGTTGTTGGAGCAACAGTTGTGGTAGTTGGAGCAGCTGTTGTGGTTGTTGGAGCAACTGTTGTGGTAGTTGGAGCAGCTGTTGTTGTAGTTGGAGCAGCTGTTGTTGTTGTTGGAGCAGCTGTTGTGGTTGTTGGAGCAGCTGTTGTGGTAGTTGGAGCAGCTGTTGTGGTTGTTGGAGCAGCTGTTGTGGTAGTTGGAGCAGCTGTTGTGGTAGTTGGAGCAGCTGTTGTGGTTGTTGGAGCAGCTGTTGTGGTAGTTGGAGCAGCTGTTGTGGTTGTTGGAGCAGCTGTTGTGGTTGTTGGACTAGCTGTTGTGGTAGTTGGAGCAGCTGTTGTGGTTGTTGGACTAGCTGTTGTGGTAGTTGGAGCAGCTGTTGTGGTTGTTGGAGCAGCTGTTGTGGTTGTTGGAGCAGCTGTTGTTGTAGTTGGAGTAGCTGTTGTTGTTGTTGGAGCAGCTGTTGTGGTAGTTGGAGCAGCTGTTGTTGTTGTTGGAGCAGCTGTTGTGGTTGTTGGTGCAGCTGTTGTGGTTGTTGGAGCAGCTGTTGTGGTTGTTGGAGCAACAGTTGTGGTAGTTGGAGCAGCTGTTGTGGTTGTTGGAGCAACTGTTGTGGTAGTTGGAGCAGCTGTTGTTGTAGTTGGAGCAGCTGTTGTTGTTGTTGGAGCAGCTGTTGTGGTTGTTGGAGCAGCTGTTGTGGTAGTTGGAGCAGCTGTTGTGGTTGTTGGAGCAGCTGTTGTGGTAGTTGGAGCAGCTGTTGTGGTTGTTGGAGCAGCTGTTGTGGTTGTTGGAGCAGCTGTTGTGGTAGTTGGAGCAGCTGTTGTGGTTGTTGGAGCAGCTGTTGTGGTAGTTGGAGCAGCTGTTGTGGTTGTTGGAGCAGCTGTTGTGGTAGTTGGAGCAGCTGTTGTGGTTGTTGGAGCAGCTGTAGTTGTTGTTGGAGCAGCTGTTGTGGTTGTTGGAGCAGCTGTTGTTGTTGTTGGAGCAACAGTTGTGGTTGTTGGAGCAGCTGTTGTGGTTGTTGGAGCAGCTGTTGTGGTAGTTGGAGCAGCTGTTGTTGTTGGAGCAACAGTTGTGGTTGTTGGAGCAGCTGTTGTGGTTGTTGGAGCAACAGTTGTGGTTGTTGGAGCAGCTGTTGTTGTTGTTGGAGCAGCTGTTGTGGTTGTTGGAGCAGCTGTTGTGGTAGTTGAAGCAGCTGTTGTGGTTGTTGGAGCAGCTGTTGTGGTTGTTGGACTAGCTGTTGTGGTAGTTGGAGCAGCTGTTGTGGTTGTTGGACTAGCTGTTATGGTAGTTGGAGCAGCTGTTGTGGTTGTTGGAGCAGCTGTTGTGGTAGTTGGAGCAGCTGTTGTGGTAGTTGGAGCAGCTGTTGTTGTTGTTTGAGCAGCTGTTGTGGTAGTTGGAGCAGCTGTTGTGGTTGTTGGAGCAGCTGTTGTGGTTGTTGGAGCAGCTGTTGTTGTTGTTGGAGCAGCTGTTGTGGTAGTTGGAGCAGCTGTTGTGGTTGTTGGAGCAGCTGTTGTGGTAGTTGGAGCAGCTGTTGTGGTTGTTGGAGCAGCTGTTGTGGTTGTTGGAGCAGCTGTTGTTGTTGTTGGAGCATCTGTTGTGGTAGTTGGAGCAGCTGTTGTGGTTGTTGGAGCAGCTGTTGTTGTTGTTGGAGCAGCTGTTGTGGTAGTTGGAGCAGCTGTTGTGGTTGTTGGAGCAGCTGTTGTGGTAGTTGGAGCAGCTGTTGTGGTAGTTGGAGCAGCTGTTGTGGTAGTTGGAGCAGCTGTAGTTGTTGTTGGAGCAGCTGTTGTGGTTGTTGGAGCAGCTGTTGTTGTAGTTGGAGCAGCTGTTGTTGTTGTTGGAGCAGCTGTTGTGGTTGTTGGAGCCCCTGTTGTGGTAGTTGGAGCAGCTGTTGTGGTAGTTGGAGCAGATGTTGTGGTTGTTGGAGCAGCTGTTGTGGTAGTTGGAGCAGCTGTTGTGGTAGTTGGAGCAGCTGTTGTGGTTGTTGGAGCAGCTGTTGTGGTTGTTGGAGCAACAGTTGTGGTAGTTGGAGCAGCTGTTGTGGTTGTTGGAGCAACAGTTGTGGTAGTTGGAGCAGCTGTTGTTGTAGTTGGAGCAGCTGTTGTGGTTGTTGGAGCAGCTGTAGTTGTTGTTGGAGCAGCTGTTGTGGTTGTTGGAGCAGCTGTTGTTGTAGTTGGAGCAGCTGTTGTTGTTGTTGGAGCAGCTGTTGTGGTTGTTGGAGCCCCTGTTGTGGTAGTTGGAGCAGCTGTTGTGGTAGTTGGAGCAGATGTTGTGGTTGTTGGAGCAGCTGTTGTGGTAGTTGGAGCAGCTGTTGTGGTAGTTGGAGCAGCTGTTGTGGTTGTTGGAGCAGCTGTTGTGGTTGTTGGAGCAGCTGTTGTGGTAGTTGGAGCAGCTGTTGTGGTTGTTGGAGCAACAGTTGTGGTAGTTGGAGCAGCTGTTGTGGTTGTTGGAGCAGCTGTTGTTGTTGTTGGAGCAGCTGTTGTGGTAGTTGGAGCAGCTGTTGTGGTTGTTGGAGCAGCTGTTGTTGTTGTCGGAGCAGCTGTTGTGGTAGTTGGAGCAGCTGTTGTGGTTGTTGGAGCAGCTGTTGTGGTAGTTGGAGCAGCTGTTGTGGTAGTTGGAGCAGCTGTTGTGGTAGTTGGAGCAGCTGTTGTTGTAGTTGGAGCAGCTGTTGTTGTTGGAGCAGCTGTTGTGGTTGTTGGAGCAGCTGTTGTGGTAGTTGGAGCAGCTGTTGTTGTTGTTGGAACAGCTGTTGTGGTTGTTGGAGCCCCTGTTGTGGTAGTTGGAGCAGCTGTTGTGGTAGTTGGAGCAGATGTTGTGGTTGTTGGAGCAGCTGTTGTGGTAGTTGGAGCAGCTGTTGTGGTAGTTGGAGCAGCTGTTGTGGTTGTTGGAGCAGCTGTTGTGGTTGTTGGAGCAACAGTTGTAGTCGTTGGAGCAGCTGTTGTGGTTGTTGGAGCAACAGTTGTGGTAGTTGGAGCAGCTGTTGTTGTAGTTGGAGCAGCTGTTGTGGTTGTTGGAGCAGCTGTAGTTGTTGTTGGAGCAGCTGTTGTGGTTGTTGGAGCAGCTGTTGTTGTAGTTGGAGCAGCTGTTGTGGTTGTTGGAGCCCCTGTTGTGGTAGTTGGAGCAGCTGTTGTGGTAGTTGGAGCAGATGTTGTGGTTGTTGGAGCAGCTGTTGTGGTAGTTGGAGCAGCTGTTGTGGTAGTTGGAGCAGCTGTTGTGGTTGTTGGAGCAGCTGTTGTGGTTGTTGGAGCAGCTGTTGTGGTAGTTGGAGCAGCTGTTGTGGTTGTTGGAGCAACAGTTGTGGTAGTTGGAGCAGCTGTTGTTGTAGTTGGAGCAGCTGTTGTTGTTGTTGGAGCAGCTGTTGTGGTAGTTGGAGCAGCTGTTGTGGTAGTTGGAGCAGCTGTTGTTGTTGTTGGAGCAGCTGTTGTTGTTGTTGGAGCAGCTGTTGTGGTAGTTGGAGCAACTGTTGTGGTTGTTGGAGCAGCTGTTGTGGTAGTTGGAGCAGCTGTTGTGGTTGTTGGAGCAGCTGTTGTGGTAGTTGGAGCAGCTGTTGTGGTTGTTGGACTAGCTGTTATGGTAGTTGGAGCAGCTGTTGTGGTTGTTGGAGCAGCTGTTGTGGTAGTTGGAGCAGCTGTTGTGGTAGTTGGAGCAGCTGTAGTTGTTGTTGGAGCAGCTGTTGTGGTAGTTGGAGCAGCTGTTGTGGTTGTTGGAGCAGCTGTTGTGGTTGTTGGAGCAGCTGTTGTTGTTGTTGGAGCAGCTGTTGTGGTAGTTGGAGCAGCTGTTGTGGTTGTTGGAGCAGCTGTTGTTGTTGTTGGAGCAGCTGTTGTGGTAGTTGGAGCAGCTGTTGTGGTTGTCGGAGCAGCTGTTGTGGTAGTTGGAGCAGCTGTTGTGGTTGTTGGAGCAGCTGTTGTGGTTGTTGGAGCAGCTGTTGTGGTTGTTGGAGCAGCTGTTGTGGTTGTTGGAGCAGCTGTTGTTGTTGTTGGAGCAGCTGTTGTGGTAGTTGGAGCAGCTGTTGTGGTTGTTGGAGCAGCTGTTGTGGTTGTTGGAGCAGCTGTTGTTGTTGTTGGAGCAGCTGTTGTGGTAGTTGGAGCAGCTGTTGTGGTTGTTGGAGCAGCTGTTGTTGTTGTTGGAGCAGCTGTTGTGGTAGTTGGAGCAGCTGTTGTGGTTGTTGGAGCAGCTGTTGTGGTAGTTGGAGCAGCTGTAGTTGTTGTTGGAGCAGCTGTTGTGGTAGTTGGAACAGCTGTTGTGGTTGTTGGAGCAGCTGTTGTGGTTGTTGGAGCAGCTGTTGTGGTAGTTGGAGTAGCTGTTGTGGTTGTTGGAGCAGCTGTTGTGGTTGTTGGAGCAGCTGTTGTGGTAGTTGGAGCAGCTGTTGTGGTTGTTGGAGCAGCTGTTGTTGTAGTTGGAGTAGCTGTTGTTGTTGTTGGAGCAGCTGTTGTGGTAGTTGGAGCAGCTGTTGTTGTTGTTGGAGCAGCTGTTGTGGTTGTTGGTGCAGCTGTTGTGGTTGTTGGAGCAGCTGTTGTGGTTGTTGGAGCAGCTGTTGTGGTTGTTGGTGCAGCTGTTGTGGTAGTTGGAGCAGCTGTTGTGGTTGTTGGAGCAGCTGTTGTGGTTGTTGGAGCAACAGTTGTAGTAGTTGGAGCAGCTGTTGTGGTTGTTGGAGCAACAGTTGTGGTAGTTGGAGCAGCTGTTGTTGTAGTTGGAGCAGCTGTTGTGGTTGTTGGAGCAGCTGTTGTGGTTGTTGGAGCAACAGTTGTAGTAGTTGGAGCAGCTGTTGTGGTTGTTGGAGCAACAGTTGTGGTAGTTGGAGCAGCTGTTGTTGTAGTTGGAGCAGCTGTTGTGGTTGTTGGAGCAGCTGTAGTTGTTGTTGGAGCAGCTGTTGTGGTTGTTGGAGCAGCTGTTGTTGTAGTTGGAGCAGCTGTTGTGGTTGTTGGAGCAGCTGTAGTTGTTGTTGGAGCAGCTGTTGTGGTTGTTGGAGCAGCTGTTGTTGTAGTTGGAGCAGCTGTTGTGGTTGTTGGAGCAGCTGTTGTGGTTGTTGGAGCAGCTGTTGTGGTGGTAGTTGGAGCAGCTGTTGTGGTTGTTGGAGCAACAGTTGTGGTAGTTGGAGCAGCTGTTGTTGTAGTTGGAGCAGCTGTTGTTGTTGTTGGAGCAGCTGTTGTGGTAGTTGGAGCAGCTGTTGTGGTAGTTGGAGCAGCTGTTGTTGTAGTTGGAGCAGCTGTTGTTGTTGTTGGAGCAGCTGTTGTGGTTGTTGGAGCAGCTGTTGTGGTAGTTGGAGCAGCTGTTGTGGTTGTTGGAGCAGCTGTTGTTGTTGTTGGAGCAGCTGTTGTGGTTGTTGGAGCAGCTGTTGTGGTTGTTGGAGCAACAGTTGTGGTTGTTGGAGCAGCTGTTGTGGTAGTTGGAGCAGCTGTTGTGGTAGTTGGAGCAGCTGTTGTGGTTGTTGGAGCAGCTGTTGTGGTTGTTGGAGCAACAGTTGTAGTAGTTGGAGCAGCTGTTGTGGTTGTTGGAGCAACAGTTGTGGTAGTTGGAGCAGCTGTTGTTGTAGTTGGAGCAGCTGTTGTGGTTGTTGGAGCAGCTGTTGTTGTTGTTGGAGCAGCTGTTGTGGTTGTTGGAGCAGCTGTTGTGGTAGTTGGAGCAGCTGTTGTGGTTGTTGGAGCAGCTGTTGTGGTAGTTGGAGCAGCTGTTGTGGTTGTTGGACTAGCTGTTATGGTAGTTGGAGCAGCTGTTGTGGTTGTTGGAGCAGCTGTTGTGGTAGTTGGAGCAGCTGTTGTGGTAGTTGGAGCAGCTGTAGTTGTTGTTGGAGCAGCTGTTGTGGTTGTTGGAGCAGCTGTTGTGGTAGTTGGAGCAGCTGTTGTGGTTGTTGGAGCAGCTGTTGTGGTAGTTGGAGCAGCTGTTGTGGTAGTTGGAGCAGCTGTAGTTGTTGTTGGAGCAGCTGTTGTGGTTGTTGGAGCAGCTGTTGTGGTAGTTGGAGCAGCTGTTGTGGTAGTTGGAGCAGCTGTTGTTGTAGTTGGAGCAGCTGTTGTTGTTGTTGGAGCAGATGTTGTGGTTGTTGGAGCAGCTGTTGTGGTAGTTGGAGCAGCTGTTGTGGTTGTTGGAGCAGCTGTTGTTGTTGTTGGAGCAGCTGTTGTGGTTGTTGGAGCAGCTGTTGTGGTTGTTGGAGCAACAGTTGTGGTTGTTGGAGCAGCTGTTGTGGTAGTTGGAGCAGCTGTTGTGGTAGTTGGAGCAGCTGTTGTGGTTGTTGGAGCAGCTGTTGTGGTTGTTGGAGCAACAGTTGTAGTAGTTGGAGCAGCTTTTGTGGTTGTTGGAGCAACAGTTGTGGTAGTTGGAGCAGCTGTTGTTGTAGTTGGAGCAGCTGTTGTGGTTGTTGGAGCAGCTGTAGTTGTTGTTGGAGCAGCTGTTGTGGTTGTTGGAGCAGCTGTTGTTGTAGTTGGAGCAGCTGTTGTTGTTGTTGGAGCAGCTGTTGTGGTTGTTGGAGCCCCTGTTGTGGTAGTTGGAGCAGCTGTTGTGGTAGTTGGAGCAGCTGTTGTGGTAGTTGGAGCAGCTGTAGTTGTTGTTGGAGCAGCTGTTGTGGTAGTTGGAGCAGCTGTTGTGGTTGTTGGAGGAGCTGTTGTGGTAGTTGGAGCAGCTGTTGTTGTTGTTGGAGCAGCTGTTGTGGTTGTTGGAGCAGCTGTTGTGGTAGTTGGAGCAGCTGTTGTGGTTGTTGGAGAAGCTGTTGTGGTAGTTGGAGCAGCTGTTGTGGTTGTTGGAGCAACAGTTGTGGTTGTTGGAGCAGCTGTTGTGGTAGTTGGAGCAGCTGTTGTGGTAGTTGGAGCAGCTGTTGTGGTTGTTGGAGCAGCTGTTGTGGTTGTTGGAGCAACAGTTGTAGTAGTTGGAGCAGCTGTTGTGGTTGTTGGAGCAACAGTTGTGGTAGTTGGAGCAGCTGTTGTTGTAGTTGGAGCAGCTGTTGTGGTTGTTGGAGCAGCTGTAGTTGTTGTTGGAGCAGCTGTTGTGGTTGTTGGAGCAGCTGTTGTTGTAGTTGGAGCAGCTGTTGTTGTTGTTGGAGCAGCTGTTGTGGTTGTTGGAGCCCCTGTTGTGGTTGTTGGACTAGCTGTTGTGGTAGTTGGAGCAGCTGTTGTGGTTGTTGGAGCAGCTGTTGTGGTTGTTGGAGCAGCTGTTGTGGTAGTTGGAGCAGCTGTTGTGGTAGTTGGAGCAGCTGTAGTTGTTGTTGGAGCAGCTGTTGTGGTAGTTGGAGCAGCTGTTGTGGTTGTTGGAGCAGCTGTTGTGGTTGTTGGAGCAGCTGTTGTGGTAGTTGGAGCAGCTGTTGTGGTAGTTGGAGCAGCTGTAGTTGTTGTTGGAGCAGCTGTTGTGGTAGTTGGAGCAGCTGTTGTGGTTGTCGGAGCCCCTGTTGTGGTAGTTGGAGCAGCTGTTGTGGTAGTTGGAGCAGATGTTGTGGTTGTTGGAGCAGCTGTTGTGGTTGTTGGACTAGCTGTTGTGGTAGTTGGAGCAGCTGTTGTGGTAGTTGGAGCAGCTGTTGTGGTTGTTGGACTAGCTGTTGTGGTTGTTGGACTAGCTGTTGTGGTAGTTGGAGCAGCTGTTGTGGTTGTTGGAGCAGCTGTTGTGGTTGTTGGAGCAGCTGTTGTTGTTGTTGGAGCAGCTGTTGTGGTTGTTGGAGCAGCTGTTGTGGTTGTTGGAGCAGCTGTTGTGGTTACAGCAGCGGTCGTGGTTGTTGGAGCAGCTGTTGTGGTAGTTGCAGCGGTTGTAGTGGTAGTTGGTGCTGCAGTTGTTGTAGTTGGGGTTGTTGTAGTCTTAGTTGTCGTCACATTTGTTGTTGGAGCAGCAGTTATTGTAGTTGGAACTGCAGTTGTTGTTGTTTTGGCTTCTGCTGTGGCAGTAAGGTGGAAAACGCTTGGTAAATGGACTTGTTTCACACTTTTTAGTCTTCTACTATTCACTAGTCAAAGTGCTATTACACTAAATGTCACAATCACCCATTGACACATTGCTAGCATAATCTGGATATCAGTATTTTTGAATCCCATTCATACACATATACAAACCGATGGCAATCCAGCGGAGCAATTTTGAGGTTCAGTGTTTCGTCCACATACAGTTCCACATTGAACACCCAGCCATACCGCTGAGAGATGACCAACTCTTTAGCTAATCCACAGCTGCCCCTAAACATGTTAGGTCTCATGTATTGAAGTATTTTAAATTAGACAACATGACTTTAGCTGACAAAGACTTGGAAGGGTATTCCATAGTATGTCAATGTTTTTGTCTTACCTGGTTGTACAACTGACCTCCAAAAATGACTTTTTTGGACTCATAGATGGTTCTCTTTAAATGTGAAGTTTAGTGTTTGTGAATTGTACTTTGTCTTTGTGTCTGCAACTTTGACGCTGACGTTTTGACAAGGTCTCCCTTAAAATAGAGCTCCTTGATCTCAATGGAACAAACCTGGTTCAATAAAGGTGAAATAAATTAAAGTATTTGAAGTGACTGTTATAAACCAGACCCTTTTCTTCAACATATATATTGTTGTCGTGTCCTGCACATAATATATGTTGAGATTCTGAATGTCATCATGTCAGTTTCCTAATTACTTTTTGCAGCCATCCCTAAATTTAAAAAGCCTTAAAACTCTAATTCGTAAACCAACCTAAACCCATATTGGCACCACCTTATTCATCACTCAAACACTAAAGCTTAAACATATTTTTCAGTTCTGACCTCTGGAGCAGACCGTAAGAAAAGTTTCTGGGACTGAAGACTATCACTTCCTGTTCTGACTTAATAGTAAACATATTTTTATGGAAATTTAGATTTAAAAAAAATAAATCAATAATATATGACCTCTCAAACCCACCTGTAGTATTTCCGATGCCCACTAGTGGGCCTCAGTCAACACCTTGGAACAAACTACATTGTATTTATTGTTTCCCACCTTGATACACATCTTTCTATAGTGCAGTTACAATCATGTTAATCAACCTTTTGGGGATTTGTTGACTAATCTCAAATGTGATGGCTTTAACACAGATTTTGGTTATTTAAAATGTATAGTATGAGAATATTATATTCAAGAAATCAATCATTTATTAACATTAAAGGTATAATTTCACTTAAACTTCTCATCCTATAGTGCCTGCAGAGATTTATAAAGTAGAGTTACCTGTGCTGATGAGTCCCAAGATGAGAGTTAATGAAAGAATCAGCTTCGCCATGATGAACAGGAAGGTGCTGTTGAAAAGTGTTCCTGAATAGCAATAAACTATTTTTAAAGTGCTGCTTCACTTTTTATACGGTACGGATGTCCAGACAATTACACAAGCAATTGTATCATGCTCACTGATAGGGTGTGTTTCCATTTATCTGGATAATCATTCAGGCACTCATCTCTTTTGTAACCTGAAAAAAAGTAATTGTTAGCACACCTTACTACACCCATTTAATTACAGCATAGTTTCCATGTGCAGGATTGAACATCAAAAAACAGCCTA